>NC_091229.1:14563689-14718689 GCF_040958095.1 Procambarus clarkii
AAAATCGCGCGGTTTTTGGCCGGTAGCGGCGAAAATCGCGCTATTTTTGGCCGGTAGCGGCGAAAATCGCGATTTTTGCCCGCCAGCTGCGAAAATCGCATGGTTTTTGGCTGGTAGCGGCGAAAATCGCCCGGTTTTTGGCCGGTAGCGGCAAAAATCGCGCTATTTTTGGCTGGTAGCGGCGAAAATCGCGATTTTTGCCCGCCAGCGGCGAAAATCGCGATTTTTGCCCGCCAGCGGCGAAAATCGCATGGTTTTTGGCCGGTAGCGGCGAAAATCGAGCGGTTTTTGGATAGTAGCGGCGAAAATCGCGCTATTTTTGGCCGGTAGCGGCGAAAATCGCGATTTTTGCCCGCCAGCTGCGAAAATCGCATGGTTTTTGCGCAAAATAGCGCGGTTTTCGGCCGTTAGCGGCAAAAATAGCCCGATTTTTGACCGCTAGCGGCAAAAATCGCGCTATTTTTGGCCGGTAGCGGCGAAAATCGCAATTTTTGCCCGCTAGCTGCGAAAATCGCATGGTTTTTGGTCGGTAGCGGTGAAAATCGCGCGGTTTTTGGCCGGTAGCGGCGAAAATCGCGCTATTTTTGGCCGGTAGCGGCGAAAATCGCGATTTTTCCCCGCCAGCTGCGAAAATCGCTTGGTTTTTGGCCAGTAGCGGCGAAAATCGCGCGGTTTTTGGGCGGTAGCGGCGAAAATCGCGCTATTTTTGGCTGGTAGCGGGGAAAATCGCGATTTTTTCCCGCCAGCTGCGAAAATCGCATGGTTTTTGGCCGGTAGCGGCGAAAATCGAGCTGTTTTTGGCCGGTAGCGGCGAAAATCGCGCTATTTTTGGCCGGTAGCGGCGAAAATCGCGCTATTTTTGGCCGGTAGCGGCGAAAATCGCGATTTTTCCCCGCCAGCTGCGAAAATCGCTTGGTTTTTGGCCAGTAGCGGCGAAAATCGCGCGGTTTTTTGGCCGGTAGCGGCGAAAATCGCGCTATTTTTGGCCGGTAGCGGCGAAAATCGCGATTTTTTCCCGCCAGCTGCGAAAATCGCATGGTTTTTGGGCAGTAGCAGCGAAAATCGCTTGGTTTTTGGCCGGTAGCGGCGAAAATCGCGCTATTTTTGGCCGGTAGCGGCGAAAATCGCGATTTTCGCCAGCCAGCTGCGAAAATCGCATGGTTTTTGGCCGGTAGCGGCGAAAATCGAGCTGTTTTTGGCCGGTAGCGGCGAGAATCGCGCTATTTTTGGCCGTTAGCGGCGAAAATCGCGATTTTTGCACGCCAGCTGCGAAAATCGCATGGTTTTTGCGCAAAATAGCGCGGTTTTGGGCCGTTAGCGGCAAAAATAGCCCGATTTTTGGCCGCTAGCGGCGAAAAATCGCGATTTTTACCCGCCAGCTGCGAACATCGCATGGTTTTTGGCCGGTAGCGGCGAAAATCGCGCGGTTTTTGGCCGGTAGCGGCGAAAATCGCGCTATTTTTGGCCGGTAGCGGTGAAAATCGCGATTTTTGCCCGCCAGCTGCGAAAATCCCATGGTTTTTGTCTGGTAGCGGCGAAAATCGCCCGGTTTTTGGCCGGTAGCGGCAAAAATCGCGCTATTTTTGGCTGGTAGCGGCGAAAATCGCGATTTTTGCCCGCCAGCGGCGAAAATCGCATGGTTTTTGGCCGGTAGCGGCGAAAATCGAGCGGTTTTTGGATAGTAGCGGCGAAAATCGCGCTATTTTTAGCCGGTAGCGGCGAAAATCGCGATTTTTGCCCGCCAGCTGCGAAAATCGCATGGTTTTTGCGCAAAATAGCGCGGTTTTCGGCCGTTAGCGGCAAAAATAGCCCGATTTTTGACCGCTAGCGGCAAAAATCGCGCTATTTTTGGCCGGTAGCGGCGAAAATCGCGATTTTTGCCCGCTAGCTGCGAAAATCGCATGGTTTTTGGTCGGTAGCGGTGAAAATCGCGCGGTTTTTGGCCGGTAGCGGCGAAAATCGCGCTATTTTTGGCCGGTAGCGGCGAAAATCGCGATTTTTCCCCGCCAGCTGCGAAAATCGCTTGATTTTTGGCCAGTAGCGGCGAAAATCGCGCGGTTTTTGGGCGGTAGCGGCGAAAATCGCGCTATTTTTGGCTGGTAGCGGGGAAAATCGCGATTTTTTCCCGCCAGCTGCGAAAATCGCATGGTTTTTGGCTGGTAGCGGCGAAAATCGAGCTGTTTTTGGCCGGTAGCGGCGAAAATCGCGCTATTTTTGGCCGGTAGCGGCGAAAATCGCGCTATTTTTGGCCGGTAGCGGCGAAAATCGCGATTTTTCCCCGCCAGCTGCGAAAATCGCTTGGTTTTTGGCCGGTAGCGGCGAAAATTGAGCTGTTTTTGGCCGGTAGCGCGAAAATCGCGCTATTTTTGGCCGGTAGCGGCGAAAATCGCGATTTTTCCCCGCCAGCTGCGAAAATCGCTTGGTTTTTGGCCAGTAGCAGCGAAAATCGCTTGGTTTTTGGCCGGTAGCGTCGAAAATCGCGCTATTTTTGGCCGGTAGCGGCGAAAATCGCGATTTTTTCCCGCCAGCTGCGAAAATCGCGATTTTTTCCCGCCAGCTGCGAAAATCGCATGATTTTTGGCCGGTAGCGGCGAAAATCGAGCTGTTTTTGGCCGGTAGCGCCGAAAATCGCGCTATTTTTGGCCGGTAGCGGCGAAAATCGCGATTTTTGTCCGCCAGCTGCGAAAATCGCATTGTTTTTGGCCGGTAGCGGCGAAAATCGAGCTGTTTTTGGCCGGTAGCGGCGAGAATCGCGCTATTTTTGGCCGGTAGCGGCGAAAATCGCGATTTTTGTCCGCCAGCTGCGAAAATCGTATGGTTTTTGCGCAAAATAGCGCGGTTTTCGGCCGTTAGCGGCAAAAATAGCCCGATTTTTGGCCGCTAGCGGCAAAATTCGCGATTTTTACCCGCCAGCTGCGAACATCGCATGGTTTTTGGCCGGTAGCGGCGAAAATCGCGCGGTTTTTGGCCGGTAGCGGCGAAAATCGCGCTATTTTTGGCCGGTAGCGGCGAAAATCGCGATTTTTGCCCGCCAGCTGCAAAAATCGCATGGTTTTTGGCTGGTAGCGGAGAAAATCGCGCGGTTTTTGGCCGGTAGCGGCGAAAATCGCGCTATTTTTGGCTGGTAGCGGCGAAAATCGCGATTTTTGCCCGCCAGCGGCGAAAATCGCATGGTTTTTGGCCGGTAACGGCGAAAATCGAGCGGTTTTTGGATAGTAGCGGCGAAAATCGCGCTATTTTTGGCCGGTAGCGGCGAAAATCGCGATTTTTGCCCGCCAGCTGCGAAAATCGCATGGTTTTTGGTCGGTAGCGGCGAAAATCGCGCGGTTTTTGGCCGGTAGCGGCGAAAATCGCGCTATTTTTGGCCGGTAGCGGCGAAAATCGCGATTTTTCCACGCCAGCTGCGAAAATCGCTTGGTTTTTGGCCAGTAGCGGCAAAAATCGCGCGGTTTTTGGCCGGTAGCGGCGAAAATCGCGCTATTTTTGGCCGGTAGCGGCGAAAATCGCGATTTTTTCCAGCCAGCTGCGAAAATCGCATGGTTTTGGCCGGTAGCGGCGAAAATTGAGCTGTTTTTGGCCGGTAGCGCGAAAATCGCGCTATTTTTGGCCGGTAGCGGCGTAAATCGGGATTTTTCCCCGCCAGCTGCGAAAATCGCTTGGTTTTTGGCCAGTAGCAGCGAAAATCGCTTGGTTTTTGGCCGGTAGCGGCGAAAATCGCGCTATTTTTGGCCGGTAGCGGCGAAAATCGCGATTTTTGTCCGCCAGCTGCGAAAATCGCATGGTTTTTGGCCGGTAGCGGCGAAAATCGAGCTGTTTTTGGCCGGTAGCGGCGAAAATCGCGCTATTTTTGGCCGGTAGCGGCGAAAATCGCGATTTTTGCCCGCCAGCTGCGAAAATCGCATGGTTTTTGCGCAAAATAGCGCGGTTTTCGGCCGTTAGCGGCAAAAATAGCCCGATTTTTTACCGCTAGCGGCAAAAATCGCGCTATTTTTGGCCGGTAGTGGCGAAAATCGCGATTTTTGGCCGCCAGCTGCGAAAATCGCATGGTTTTTGGTCGGTAGCGGCGAAAATTGCGCGGTTTTTGGCCGGTAGCGGCGAAAATCGCGCTATTTTTGGCCGGTAGCGGCGAAAATCGCGATTTTTCCCCGCCAGCTGCAAAAATCGCTTGGTTTTTGGCCAGTAGCGGCGAAAATCGCGCTATTTTTGGCCGGTAGCGGCGAAAATCGCGATTTTTGCCAGGCAGCTGCGAAAATCGCATGGTTTTTGGCCGGTAGAGGCGAAAATCGAGCTGTTTTTGGCCGGTAGCGGCGAGAATCGCGCTATTTTTGGCCGTTAGCGGCGAAAATCGCGATTTTTGCACGTCAGCTGCGAAAATCGCATGGTTTTTGCGCAAAATAGCGCGGTTTTGGGCCGTTAGCGGCAAAAATAGCCCGATTTTTGGCCGCTAGCGGCGAAAAATCGCGATTTTTACCCGCCAGCTGCGAACATCGCATGGTTTTTGGCCGGTAGCGGCGAAAATCGCGCGGTTTTTGGCCGGTAGCGGCGAAAATCGCGCTATTTTTGGCCGGTAGCGGTGAAAATCGCGATTTTTGCCCGCCAGCTGCGAAAATCCCATGGTTTTTCTCTGGTAGCGGCGAAAATCGCCCGGTTTTTGGCCGGTAGCGGCAAAAATCGCGCTATTTTTGGCTGGTAGCGGCGAAAATCGCGATTTTTGCCCGCCAGCGGCGAAAATCGCGATTTTTGCCCGCCAGCGGCGAAAATCGCATGGTTTTTGGCCGGTAGCGGCGAAAATCGAGCGGTTTTTGGATAGTAGCGGCGAAAATCGCGCTATTTTTAGCCGGTAGCGGCGAAAATCGCGATTTTTGCCCGCCAGCTGCGAAAATCGCATGGTTTTTGCGCAAAATAGCGCGGTTTTCGGCCGTTAGCGGCAAAAATAGCCCGATTTTTGACCGCTAGCGGCAAAAATCGCGCTATTTTTGGCCGGTAGCGGCGAAAATCGCAATTTTTGCCCGCTAGCTGCGAAAATCGCATGGTTTTTGGTCGGTAGCGGTGAAAATCGCGCGGTTTTTGGCCGGTAGCGGCGAAAATCGCGCTATTTTTGGCCGGTAGCCGCGAAAATCGCGATTTTTCCCCGCCAGCTGCGAAAATTGCTTGGTTTTTGGCCAGTAGCGGCGAAAATCGCGCGGTTTTTGGGCGGTAGCGGCGAAAATCGCGCTATTTTTGGCTGGTAGCGGGGAAAATCGCGATTTTTTCCCGCCAGCTGCGAAAATCGCATGGTTTTTGGCCGGTAGCGGCGAAAATCGAGCTGTTTTTGGCTGGTAGCGGCGAAAATCGCGCTATTTTTGGCCGGTAGCGGCGAAAATCGCGCTATTTTTGGCCGGTAGCGGCGAAAATCGCGATTTTTCCCCGCCAGCTGCGAAAATCGCTTGGTTTTTGGCCAGTAGCGGCGAAAATCGCGCGGTTTTTGGCCAGTAGCGGCGAAAATCGCGCTATTTTTTGCCGGTAGCGGCGAAAATCGCGATTTTTTCCCGCCAGCTGCGAAAATCGCATGGTTTTTGGGCAGTAGCAGCGAAAATCGCTTGGTTTTTGGCCGGTAGCGGCGAAAATCGCGCTATTTTTGGCCGGTAGCGGCGAAAATCGCGATTTTCGCCAGCCAGCTGCGAAAATCGCATGGTTTTTGGCCGGTAGCGGCGAAAATCGAGCTGTTTTTGGCCGGTAGCGGCGAGAATCGCGCTATTTTTGGCCGTTAGCGGCGAAAATCGCGATTTTTGCACGCCAGCTGCGAAAATCGCATGGTTTTTGCGCAAAATAGCGCGGTTTTGGGCCGTTAGCGGCAAAAATAGCCCGATTTTTGGCCGCTAGCGGCGAAAAATCGCGATTTTTACCCGCCAGCTGCGAACATCGCATGGTTTTTGGCCGGTAGCGGCGAAAATCGCGCGGTTTTTGGCCGGTAGCGGCGAAAATCGCGCTATTTTTGGCCGGTAGCGGTGAAAATCGCGATTTTTGCCCGCCAGCTGCGAAAATCCCATGGTTTTTGTCTGGTAGCGGCGAAAATCGCCCGGTTTTTGGCCGGTAGCGGCAAAAATCGCGCTATTTTTGGCTGGTAGCGGCGAAAATCGCGATTTTTGCCCGCCAGCGGCGAAAATCGCATGGTTTTTGGCCGGTAGCGGCGAAAATCGAGCGGTTTTTGGATAGTAGCGGCGAAAATCGCGCTATTTTTAGCCGGTAGCGGCGAAAATCGCGATTTTTGCCCGCCAGCTGCGAAAATCGCATGGTTTTTGCGCAAAATAGCGCGGTTTTCGGCCGTTAGCGGCAAAAATAGCCCGATTTTTGACCGCTAGCGGCAAAAATCGCGCTATTTTTGGCCGGTAGCGGCGAAAATCGCGATTTTTGCCCGCTAGCTGCGAAAATCGCATGGTTTTTGGTCGGTAGCGGTGAAAATCGCGCGGTTTTTGGCCGGTAGCGGCGAAAATCGCGCTATTTTTGGCCGGTAGCGGCGAAAATCGCGATTTTTCCCCGCCAGCTGCGAAAATCGCTTGGTTTTTGGCCAGTAGCGGCGAAAATCGCGCGGTTTTTTGGGCGGTAGCGGCGAAAATCGCGCTATTTTTGGCTGGTAGCGGGGAAAATCGCGATTTTTTCCCGCCAGCTGCGAAAATCGCATGGTTTTTGGCCGGTAGCAGCGAAAATCGAGCTGTTTTTGGCCGGTAGCGGCGAAAATCGCGCTATTTTTGGCCGGTAGCGGCGAAAATCGCGCTATTTTTGGCCGGTAGCGGCGAAAATCGCGATTTTTCCCCGCCAGCTGCGAAAATCGCTTGGTTTTTGGCCGGTAGCGGCGAAAATTGAGCTGTTTTTGGCCGGTAGCGCGAAAATCGCGCTATTTTTGGCCGGTAGCGGCGAAAATCGCGATTTTTCCCCGCCAGCTGCGAAAATCGCTTGGTTTTTGGCCAGTAGCAGCGAAAATCGCTTGGTTTTTAGCCGGTAGCGTCGAAAATCGCGCTATTTTTGGCCGGTAGCGGCGAAAATCGCGATTTTTTCCCGCCAGCTGCGAAAATCGCGATTTTTTCCCGCCAGCTGCGAAAATCGCATGATTTTTGGCCGGTAGCGGCGAAAATCGAGCTGTTTTTGGCCGGTAGCGCCGAAAATCGCGCTATTTTTGGCCGGTAGCGGCGAAAATCGCGATTTTTGTCCGCCAGCTGCGAAAATCGCATTGTTTTTGGCCGGTAGCGGCGAAAATCGAGCTGTTTTTGGCCGGTAGCGGCGAGAATCGCGCTATTTTTGGCCGGTAGCGGCGAAAATCGCGATTTTTGTCCGCCAGCTGCGAAAATCGCATGGTTTTTGCGCAAAATAGCGCGGTTTTCGGCCGTTAGCGGCAAAAATAGCCCGATTTTTGGCCGCTAGCGGCAAAATTCGCGATTTTTACCCGCCAGCTGCGAACATCGCATGGTTTTTGGCCGGTAGCGGCGAAAATCGCGCGGTTTTTGGCCGGTAGCGGCGAAAATCGCGCTATTTTTAGCCGGTAGCGGCGAAAATCGCGATTTTTGCCCGCCAGCTGCAAAAATCGCATGGTTTTTGGCTGGTAGCGGAGAAAATCGCGCGGTTTTTGGCCGGTAGCGGCGAAAATCGCGCTATTTTTGGCTGGTAGCGGCGAAAATCACGATTTTTGCCCGCCAGCGGCGAAAATCGCATGGTTTTTGGCAGGTAACGGCGAAAATCGAGCGGTTTTTGGATAGTAGCGGCGAAAATCGCGCTATTTTTGGCCGGTAGCGGCGAAAATCGCGATTTTTGCCCGCCAGCTGCGAAAATCGCATGGTTTTTGGTCGGTAGCGGCGAAAATCGCGCGGTTTTTGGCCGGTAGCGGCGAAAATCGCGCTATTTTTGGCCGGTAGCGGCGAAAATCGCGATTTTTCCACGCCAGCTGCGAAAATCGCTTGGTTTTTGGCCAGTAGCGGCAAAAATCGCGCGGTTTTTGGCCGGTAGCGGCGAAAATCGCGCTATTTTTGGCCGGTAGCGGCGAAAATCGCGATTTTTTCCAGCCAGCTGCGAAAATCGCATGGTTTTGGCCGGTAGCGGCGAAAATTGAGCTGTTTTTGGCCGGTAGCGCGAAAATCGCGCTATTTTTGGCCGGTAGCGGCGAAAATCGGGATTTTTCCCCGCCAGCTGCGAAAATCGCTTGGTTTTTGGCCAGTAGCAGCGAAAATCGCTTGGTTTTTGGCCGGTAGCGGCGAAAATCGCGCTATTTTTGGCCGGTAGCGGCGAAAATCGCGATTTTTGTCCGATAGCTGCGAAAATCGCATGGTTTTTGGCCGGTAGCGGCGAAAATCGAGCTGTTTTTGGCCGGTAGCGGCGAAAATCGCGCTATTTTTGGCCGGTAGCGGCGAAAATCGCGATTTTTGTCCGCCAGCTGCGAAAATCGCATGGTTTTTGCGCAAAATAGCGCGGTTTTCGGCCGGTAGCGGCAAAAATAGCCCGATTTTTGGCCGCTAGCGGCAAAAATCTCGATTTTTGCCCGTTAGCTGCGAACATCGCATGGTTTTTGGCCGGTAGCGGCGAAAATCGCGCGGTTTTTGGCCGGTAGCGGCGAAAATCGCGCTATTTTTGGCCGGTAGCGGCGAAAATCGCGATTTTTGCCCGCCAGCTGCGAAAATCGCATGGTGTTTGGCTGGTAGCGGCGAAAATCGCGCGGTTTTTGGCCGGTAGCGGCAAAAATCGCGCTATTTTTGGCTGGTATCGGCGAAAATCGCGATTTTTGCCCTCCAGCTGCGAAAATCGCATGGTTTTTGGCCGGTAGCGGCGAAAATCGAGCGGTTTTTGGCCAGTAGCGGCGAAAATCGCGCTATTTTTGGCCGGTAGCGGCGAAAATCGCGATTTTTGCCCGCCAGCTGCGAAAATCCCATGGTTTTTGCGCAAAATAGCGCGGTTTTCGGCCGTTAGCGGCAAAAATAGCCCGATTTTTGGCCGCTAGCGGCAAAAATCGCGATTTTTACCCGCCAGCTGCGAACATCGCATGGTTTTTGGCCGGTAGCGGCGAAAATCGCGCGGTTTTTGGCCGGTAGCGGCGAAAATCGCGCTATTTTTGGCCGGTAGCGGCGAAAATCGCGATTTTTGCCCGCCAGCTGCGAAAATCGCATGGTTTTTCGTCGGTAGCGGCGAAAATTGCGCGGTTTTTGGCCGGTAGCGGCGAAAATCGCGCTATTTTTGGCCGGTAGCGGCGAAAATCGCGATTTTTCCCCGCCAGCTGCAAAAATCGCTTGGTTTTTGGCCAGTAGCGGCGAAAATCGCGCTATTTTTGGCCGGTAGCGGCGAAAATCGCGATTTTTGCCAGCCACCTGCGAAAATCGCATGGTTTTTGCGCAAAATAGCGCGGTTTTGGGCCGTTAGCGGCAAAAATAGCCCGATTTTTGGCCGCTAGCAGCAAAAAATCGCGATTTTTACCCGCCAGCTGCGAACATCGCATGGTTTTTGGCCGGTAGCGGCGAAAATCGCGCGGTTTTTGGCCGGTAGCGGCGAAAATCGCGCTATTTTTGGCCGGTAGCGGTGAAAATCGCGATTTTTGCCCGCAAGCTGCGAAAATCGCATGGTTTTTGGCTGGTAGCGGCGAAAATCGCGTGGTTTTTGGCGGGTAGCGGCAAAAATCGCGCTATTTTTGGCTGGTAGCGGCGAAAATCGCGATTTTTGCCCGCCAGCGGCGAAAATCGCATGGTTTTTGGCCGGTAGCGGCGAAAATCGAGCGGTTTTTGGATAGTAGCGGCGAAAATCGCGCTATTTTTGGCCGGTAGCGGCGAAAATCGCGATTTTTGCCCGCCAGCTGCGAAAATCGCATGGTTTTTGCGCAAAATAGCGCTGTTTTCGGCCGTTAGCGGCAAAAATAGCCCGATTTTTGGCCGCTAGCGGCAAAAATCGCGCTATTTTTGGCCGGTAGCGGCGAAAATCGCGATTTTTGCCCGCCAGCTGCGAAAATCGCATGGTTTTTGGTCGGTAGCAGCGAAAATCGCGCGGTTTTTGGCCGGTAGCGGCGAAAATCGCGCTATTTTTGGCCGGTAGCGGCGAAAATCGCGATTTTTCCACGCCAGCTGCGAAAATCGCTTGGTTTTTGGCCAGTAGCGGCAAAAATCGCGCGGTTTTTGGCCGGTAGCGGCGAAAATCGTGCTATTTTTGGCCGGTAGCGGCGAAAATCGCGATTTTTTCCGCCAGCTGCGAAAATCGCATGGTTTTTGGCCGGTAGCGGCGAAAATTGAGCTGTTTTTGGCCGGTAACGCGAAAATCGCGCTATTTTTGGCCGGTAGCGGCGAAAATCGCGATTTTTCCCCGCCAGCTGCGAAAATCGCTTGGTTTTTGGCCAGTAGCAGCGAAAATCGCTTGGTTTTTGGCCGGTAGCGTCGAAAATCGCGCTATTTTTGGCCGGTAGCGGCGAAAATCGCGATTTTTTCCCGCCAGCTGCGAAAATCGCGATTTTTTCCCGCCAGCTGCGAAAATCGCATGATTTTTGGCCGGTAGCGGCGAAAATCGAGCTGTTTTTGGCCGGTAGCGCCGAAAATCGCGCTATTTTTGGCCGGTAGCGGCGAAAATCGCGATTTTTGTCCGCCAGCTGCGAAAATCGCATTGTTTTTGGCCGGTAGCGGCGAAAATCGAGCTGTTTTTGGCCGGTAGCGGCGAGAATCGCGCTATTTTTGGCCGGTAGCGGCGAAAATCGCGATTTTTGTCCGCCAGCTGCGAAAATCGCATGGTTTTTGCGCAAAATAGCGCGGTTTTCGGCCGTTAGCGGCAAAAATAGCCCGATTTTTGGCCGCTAGCGGCAAAAATCGCGATTTTTACCCGCCAGCTGCGAACATCGCATGGTTTTTGGCCGGTAGCGGCGAAAATCGCGCGGTTTTTGGCCGGTAGCGGCGACAATCGCGCTATTTTTGGCCGGTAGCGGCGAAAATCGCGATTTTTGCCCGCCAGCTGCGAAAATCGCATGGTTTTTGGCTGGTAGCGGAGAAAATCGCGCGGTTTTTGGCCGGTAGCGGCGAAAATCGCGCTATTTTTGGCTGGTAGCGGCGAAAATCGCGATTTTTGCCCGCCAGCGGCGAAAATCGCATGGTTTTTGGCCGGTAACGGCGAAAATCGAGCGGTTTTTAGATAGTAGCGGCGAAAATCGCGCTATTTTTGGCCGGTAGCGGCGAAAATCGCGATTTTTGCCCGCCAGCTGCGAAAATCGCATGGTTTTTGCGCAAAATAGCGCTGTTTTCGGCCTTTAGCGGCAAAAATAGCCCGATTTTTGGCCGCTAGCGGAAAAAATCGCGCTATTTTTGGACGGTAGCGGCGAAAATCGCGATTTTTGCCCGCCAGCTGCGAAAATCGCATGGTTTTTGGTCGGTAGCGGCGAAAATCGCGCGGTTTTTGGCCGGTAGCGGCGAAAATCGCGCTATTTTTGGCCGGTAGCGGCGAAAATCGCGATTTTTCCCCGCCAGCTGCGAAAATCGCTTGGTTTTTGGCCAGTAGCGGCAAAAATCGCGCGGTTTTTGGCCGGTAGCGGCGAAAATCGCGCTATTTTTGGCCGGTAGCGGCGAAAATCGCGATTTTTTCCCGCCAGCTGCGAAAATCGCATGGTTTTTGGCCGGTAGCGGCGAAAATTGAGCTGTTTTTGGCCGGTAGCGCGAAAATCGCGCTATTTTTGGCCGGTAGCGGCGAAAATCGCGATTTTTCCCCGCCAGCTGCGAAAATCGCTTGGTTTTTGGCCAGTAGTGGCGAAAATCGAGCTGTTTTTGGCCGGTAGCGGCGAAAATCGCGCTATTTTTGGCCGGTAGCGGCGAAAATCGCGATTTTTGTCCGCCAGCTGCGAAAATCGCATGGTTTTTGGCCGGTAGCGGCGAAAATCGAGCTGTTTTTGGCCGGTAGCGGCGAAAATCGCGCTATTTTTGGCCGGTAGCGGCGAAAATCGCGATTTTTGTCCGCCAGCTGCGAAAATCGCATGGTTTTTGGCCGGTAGCGGCGAAAATCGCGCGGTTTTTGGCCGGTAGCGGCGAAAATCGCGCTATTTTTGGCCGGTAGCGGCGAAAATCGCGATTTTTGCCCGCCAGCTGTGAAAATCGCAAGGTGTTTGGCTGGTAGCGGCAAAAATCGCGCGGTTTTTGGTCGGTAGCGGCAAAAATCGCGCTATTTTTGGCTGGTATCGGCGAAAATCGCGATTTTTGCCCTCCAGCTGCGAAAATCGCATGGTTTTTGGCCGGTAGCGCGAAAATCGCGCTATTTTTGGCCGGTAGCGGCGAAAATCGCGATTTTTCCCCGCCAGCTGCGAAAATCGCTTGGTTTTTGGCCAGTAGCAGCGAAAATCGCTTGGTTTTTGGCCGGTAGCGGCGAAAATCGCGCTATTTTTGGCCGGTAGCGGTGAAAATCGCGATTTTTGTCCGCCAGCTGCGAAAATCGCATGGTTTTTGGCCGGTAGCGGCGAAAATCGAGCTGTTTTTGGCCGGTAGCGGCGAAAATCGCGCTATTTTTGGCCGGTAGCGGCGAAAATCGCGATTTTTGTCCGCCAGCTGCGAAAATCGCATGGTTTTTGCGCAAAATAGCGCGGTTTTCGGCCGGTAGCGGCAAAAATAGCCCGATTTTTGGCCGCTAGCGGCAAAAATCGCGATTTTTGCCCGTCAGCTGCGAACATGGCATGGTTTTTGGCCGGTAGCGGCGAAAATCGCGCGGTTTTTGGCCGGTAGCGGCGAAAATCGCGCTATTTTTGGCCGGTAGCGGCGAAAATCGCGATTTTTGCCCGCCAGCTGCGAAAATCGCATGGTGTTTGGCTGGTAGCGGCGAAAATCGCGCGGTTTTTGGTCGGTAGCGGCAAAAATCGCGCTATTTTTGGCTGGTATCGGCGAAAATCGCGATTTTTGCCCTCCAGCTGCGAAAATCGCATGGTTTTTGGCCGGTAGCGGCGAAAATCGAGCGGTTTTTGGCCAGTAGCGGCGAAAATAGCGCTATTTTAGGCCGGTAGCGGCGAAAATCTCGATTTTTGCCCGCCAGCTGCGAAAATCGCATGCTTTTTGCGCAAAATAGCGCCGTTTTCGGCCGTTAGCGGCAAAAATAACCCTATTTTTGGCCGCCAGCGGCAAAAATCGCGAGTTTTACCCGCCAGCTGCGAACATCGCATGGTTTTTGGCTGGTAGCGGCGAAAATCGCGCGGTTTTTGCCCGGTAGCGGCGAAAATCGCGCTATTTTTGGCTGGTAGCGGCGAAAATCGCGATTTTTGCCCGCCAGCGGCGAAAATCGCATGGTTTTTGGCCAGTAGCGGCGAAAATCGAGCGGTTTTTGGATAGTAGCGGCGAAAATCGCGCTATTTTTGGCCGGTAGCGGCGAAAATCGCGATTTTTGCCCGCCAGCTGCGAAAATCGCATGGTTTTTGGTCGGTAGCGGCGAAAATCGCGCGGTTTTTGGCCGGTAGCGGCGAAAATCGCGCTATTTTTGGTCGGTAGCGGCGAAAATCGCGATTTTTCCCCGCCAGTAAAACAATGTTTTTTCAACTTATACAGCCAGCACCGACATTGTAGTAAACAAATATGTTACATTTGTTGTTTACCTACGTAATTCTAAGAGATACTGTGTAGCTGTCCTTGTTGCTCGGAAGATGCGCTGACAATTATTGTATATATTTACTGAATTTACCCAAGGGCCACTAACTATCTAGTGACCTCGAAGAGGACAGAAAGCCGGCGGCTTGTTGAAGGGCCCGCCAATTGTCTTAATTATATTTTTTAGCTGGAATTTGGCATTTACGGCTTCAGCGGGTAGGCGGTTCCATGGGTTTATAGCCTTCTTGGTGGAAAAAAAACATCTGTTTTCAGTCCTACTTGAGAGAACATACTCTCCAACACTATATCTGTGATTGTCCTGTTATCAGTGACTTCATACCAAATGGTATGAGGTATTTTGAGCTCTGTAATTACTTCATACACTCAGGAATATTGGAAGATATTCTTGTGCTGCACCCAGATTTTGCCAGTGGAGGCTAATAGATCAGCATTAAGTATTTTGTTCTCTCCTAATTCCATGTATGACTGGCCATCCTGTGAGGTGAGCTTGTAGCTGGTTTTTGATCTACACTGTGTGGTCCTTTAGACAGAATAGGGAAGCAGCACATTGCTGTGTATACCTAAACATGTTTAAAAATACATTGTTTGAGAGGAGTTTTGTAGAAACTGGTAAGAGTAATTATAATATAATGTTTCCATGATTCAGTGCTTACCTCTTGTGAAAATTGCTTAGAGTTGTTTAGTCAGAGTTGATTTGTTTTTTGTATTGAGGCTGGTATTTTCTAAATTGATTCCATGTACAGTATGTCTAACCATCCTGTGAGATGGGAGTATTAGATAAACTTATAGCTCGTTTTTTATCTACACTGTGTAATATTCCATATAGAATAGGGTAGCAGCACATTGCTGTGTATACCTAATCTTCTTAATAAAAAAAATCAGTAATAAAGATTTTAAATTATAGTTTGTATTATTACAAATACAGTACTGTATTATCCTTATTAAATCATGTTGACCATGGATCATTAAGATCTCATGTTGATATGTAATACAAGTCATATTTCTTTTGAACTGCTAATCCATGCTAATCATTCATTAAATTGTGCATTATGTCTCAATTTTTCACTTCCTTGGATATACTGTACAGTACAAAAAGATAGGAAAAAATAAACCAGTAATATTTCTTTCATTATATTTTTCATTTAAATAACTGCATCAATATTTTTACAGCTGACAGGATTTGTTTTCCCATACAGGTGCATTATTTGTTAAAAAAATTTGGTTTATTGTTACACACAATGGTGCTACATAGCCTTCCCAGCTTGGTGCCTTCTTTTAATACTTACTGATTAAAAAATAAATAATAAATACATTTTATTCAGGAAAAGTACATACAGTTGATTTACAAACATAATGTTGGATTTATAGGCAGAGCTAGTACATACAATACCTAAAGCCACTAATACTCTAGCATTTCGGGCAAGGTGTGGGGGGAAAAAACAGACTAAAACTTAATAGTAATCGGGATTAGGTATAAATTGTGTTGAAAGAAGGAATAAAAAATACAAAAAGGGGGTTAACATAGCATAAATCAGCAATTGCACATGTTGGTGAACAGCGTTGTTTAAAAAATAGCAAGACATGGGTTGACATTTAGGAGGTAAGTTAGGTTACATGGAGTTAATTAGGCAGTATTTGGTTTAACTCTTAAACTGGTTGAGAGAGGTACAGCCGTTGACATGATTCGGGAGGTCATTCCACATTCTGGGTCCCTTGATTTGTAGAGCACTTCTAGTTTGGTTACACACAGCCAAATTGAGTAACAGGAAGAGGTCTTGGACACAAATTTGTTCCATGCTAAATGTAGAGGAATCAGCTGAGTATTCCTCAAACAAAATAAGTTGCCTCAGCTTATAAGGTAAATAAAATAAGCATTTCTCAAATAAGTAGCTGCCTCACTGCTACATAGCCTTCCGGCATGGTGCCTTCTTTTGATAATTACTTGTTCCACACCCAAATTGTATAACAGGAAGAGGTCTTGGACCCCTACTTCCCTCTCTCTTTTTTAATAATCTATATAGTCATAATTATAGCTTTAAGTATTCAATGAATAAAATTTGTGACATTTTTACCCTTTTCCTTACCTAACATCATTTGTGCAGCATATTTTTATTTTATGTCTCACCCAGATTTAATTTCAAAATAAAACCAAACTAAATAAATTAGAAATGGGTATGTATAGTTAAGGTAGACCCTTACTACTAGGTGAACAGGGGCATTTGGTGATAGTAAATGATCCCATCAGGCAGGGCTCATCACCTCTCATATTTCATGTTCACCAGTGTTTATTTACTTAATAACTACTGGTATAATATCTTGCTATTATAAAACTAATTCTACTATCATCAAACACATATTTACTTCAAGTTTCAAGCAGAGAATGCATATATAACTAACACGAAGGACTCCTCTTCACTAGATTCACCAGCTATAATATTTTGGTCATGTTCCAATATCATACATCGATCCCAGTGTTATGTAGTAGAGAAAAAATGACTTATATCCAGTTTACGTAAAGCTACGAGTGGTCGAAACCACACTTAAATCCCGGAATGAACTTACAAAGGTTTTTCCACTTAGAGTAGCTCTTTGAATATGGACGTAGCCGCCACGAAGGCGCTAAGAGGGAAAACGTTCTTAACTAAGAGGAAAAACCTTCGTAAGTACCTTCCTGAATCCAGCCCAAGGGCCCGTAACACTGCGACTAGCACATCCTAACTGACTTTACTTAATAGTTAGTTAGTTTAGTTCATTTATTATGCACCCCATACCCATCTTGTGGGCGGTAGTGGAAAGGGTTACAGAGGCACATAATGGGCTCAGGGACTGAACCCCACAATTCATTTAGCTAGTGACTTTACTTAATAACTTAAGGCAAAGCAAATGTTAAACAAACATACTGTAAACACAGCAAAAGTAAACAAACATGCAACAAGACAAAGCATCCAGAGCGTAAATAAAGTGAGTAAGCTACTGGTAAATGCGAAGCCAGGGAAGCTGAAGCAAGAGGCATGAGGCCTGTGACACGACAACTAGCACAACCTAGCTGGCTTAGTTAATAACTCAAATACAATAAGCACGGGTTTTATAAGTTAAAGAATCATGCAGCGTGGGTAGTACCTAGCTGGACCTT
This sequence comes from Procambarus clarkii, assembly GCF_040958095.1. Taxonomy (NCBI): domain Eukaryota; kingdom Metazoa; phylum Arthropoda; class Malacostraca; order Decapoda; family Cambaridae; genus Procambarus; species Procambarus clarkii. The sequence goes on from NC_091229.1 coordinate 14,580,382, forward strand.
AAACCCACATTAACGTAGCGTGTATAACACAAACACCAATAGTCAAAAATGAGCAAAATGGATTAACTTAACGACCGTTGCCGAATGTTGAACTGCAAAATCCTGCCATCAGCGGCTGGAGCATCGCAGCTGGGCACCTGCAGCTGGACATCGACAGCTGGAGCATCAACATCTGATGAGGAGAGAGAATTAGCGGCAACTGGCCACCAGGGAAGACCTTAGTGGTAAGTAGAAGTCCAGCTGTAAGACAATTTAGGCTAAAGACTGGAATATAACTGTCATAGAGAATAACGGGAGCTGCGCCCGCTGCAACAGCTTCGGCCGAGCCGCCAGCTGGCCCATCCTCTGCAGTAACAACACCGGCTGGGACAACGACTGGGACGACGTCGTTGGAAAAAAGCCTAACAATGTAATAAATTATATTATTATGAATAATCGTAAATAAATGGTGTAAATAATAAAATTATAAACGAATTATAAATATAATTAATTATAAATAATTATAAATAATTGCAAAACAAAGTACAGGTATGCTCAAAATAAAGCTGGACTATAACTCGTTAGAGAAACGGGATTAACACATGGAGCCGAAATAAATACAACCAAATACAATAACTGAAAAGGAGTGAAAATAGGCACAACGTCAGCTGGAACTTCGGGACCAGCGGCCTGGGAGGCCGCTGTGACTCCCGGGCTACACCGGGCAGACAACACGTCTGGATAACACGTCAGTGTTGTTATATTATCATAGCAATATGGAAGTTGTAGTGAAGGACCTGGTGACTCTAGTGGGAGCCCTGAGGACAGAGTTGGACTCTCTGCGGGAGGAGGTGCGTCAGCTTAAAAAACAACGAGAAGTAACGAAGGAGGAGACCAGCAGTAAAGGGACCTGGTCTTGGAGAGTTGCGAAAGACAGGGGCCTTAAGAAGACTTTGATAAAGCCGCCTTCAAACGCCATAGCAACTTCAAATTCATTTGACGTTTTGGAGGACGAGTGCTGTGGAGAGACTGTGGATCGCGCAAAAGGGAAAGCAACGAAGAGAAAGGAAGCGCAGGCCCCTCAGAAAGTAAAGGAAGTACCTAAGCAAACATTAGTTGTGGGAGATTCCCAGATAAGGTATTTGGATAGAACGTTTTGTGCTAGAGATAGGGGGAACAGGTTAAGGGTTTGCTATCCCGGAGCTGGCATTGGTGATATTATAAACAACATGAATGATATTATGGCTGGTAATGGGAACAATCCCATTATTTGCATTAGCGTGGGAGGAAATGATGTTGGTCGAGTCAGGAGTGAGGAACTGATTCAGAGGTATAAAACAGCCATAGAGTTAGTTAGGAGCAAGGGAGGAATCCCGATCATATGTGGCATTCTTCCAAGAAAGGGAGTGGGAAATGAATGGATATCGAGGGCACTTGGTGTCAATTGCCGGCTGGAAAGATATTGCAAATCAAATGCAATATCTTTCATAGACAACTGCGAACACTTCTATGGAAGAAATGAAATGTATGCTCGTGATGGGGTGCATCTATCGAGAGCTGGGGTTGTTGCTGTTGCGAACTCGCTAGAAGAAGTGGTTAGAGGTGTTTGTTTGGGTTTAAACTGTTAGTAGATAGAGGTATGGGAATTGATTTGGAGGAAGGAGGTAATAAAAGTATGTGTTTGTGGGAGAAAGGAATTGGCAAAACGATCAGGGAAAGAGAAGGTCCGCAAAATAACAATTCACTTAGGGTATATTACACTAACAGTAGAAGTCTAAGAAATAAAATTAACGAATTAAATGCTCTTGTCTGCACAGAAAAAATAGATATTATTGCACTTACCGAAACGTGGATGAATGTAGAAAATAGAGAACTATTAGCTGAATATCAAATATATGGATTTAAACTATTTCACACAGATAGATATATTAGACGAGGAGGTGGAGTAGCCATATATGTTAGGGACAATTTGAAATGTAGTCTCAAAGAGGGAATCAAAACAGAGCCACACACAGAAACTATTTGGATTGAATTAAACGAAAAAGCTAATAATATTATAATAGGAGTAATATATAGGCCACCAAATTTAGACAGAATGGAAGCAAAGCATCTATGGGATGAAATATCTAGAGCATCTAGATCTAACAGTATTTATGTCATGGGTGACTTTAATTTTAGCGGAATAAACTGGTTGAACAAAACAGGGAATAGAGAAGCAGAAGATTTTCTAGAATTAATTGACGATTGCTTTCTTACGCAACACATTAAGGAACCAACACGGGAAAATAATATTTTAGATTTAGTGTTAACTAACAGGGAAACGCAAATTAATGACATCGAAATAGGGAGTGAGCTAGGGAGCAGTGATCACAAAGAAATCAGATTTAGCATAGAATGGAATAGACCAGTAGGAGAAAATTCTGTTAAAGTGCCAGATTTTCGAAAAGCTGATTTTAATAGCCTAAGAAATTTTTTGGGTCAAATTGATTGGAAAGGCTTGGGTATGGGGTGTGGGCCGGTCTTGGAGCGAGACATGAACCCAGCGATAGGTGACTTAAATGGGGATTTCGATGTGGATTCAATATATAACTTATTTAAGAATATTCTAAACAAAGCACAGGAACGTAGTATACCATACAAATTGAATAGATCGTATACTAATGACCCAAAGTGGATAACAAAGAATTTGAAGAACCTTATAGGTAAAAAGAGAGCTTGGTACAAAAGGATTAAAAATGGGGAGGTCACTTTAGAACAGGAATTCGTACAACTGGTTAGATATGTTAAAAAAGAGATAAGGAAAGCAAAAAGAAACTATGAAGTTCGCATAGCAGGGCAAGCAAAGACAAATCCTAAAGGGTTTTTTCAGTTATATCGTACTAAGACTAGGGAAAGGATAGGTCCATTAAAAACTGAGACAGGTCAAATAACAGATAGTGATGAAGAGATGAGTAGTATTTTTAATAAATATTTTGTATCTGTATTTACTAAAGAGGAACTTAACAATATGCCTTCAGCCGAACAAGTCTATGTGGGTGGGGACGAGGACAGGTTGACGAGTTTAGCAGTTACCAGGGAGGATGTTCTTAAACAAATAGTAAAACTCAAACCAAACAAATCCCCAGGGCCGGATGAAGTGTTTGCTAGGGTGCTTAAAGAATGCAAAGAGGAGCTTTGTGACCCACTGTCAACCATATTTAATAAATCAATAGAGTCAGGCAGAGTGCCAGAGTTTTGGAAAGTTGCTAATGTGATACCAGTTTTTAAGAAAGGAGATAGATCACTTGCGTCTAACTATCGACCAATTAGCCTAACGTCTATTGTGGGAAAGTTACTCGAATCTATAATAGCAAATAAAATTCGTCTTCATCTTGAAAAACATAAATTAATAATTGAGTCGCAACATGGTTTTATAAATGGCCGTTCATGTTTAACAAATTTGTTATCTTTTTATTCTAGCATTGTTGAGGCAGTTGATAGTGGTAAGGATTGCGATGTTGTATACCTTGACTTTAGCAAAGCTTTTGATACAGTGCCACATGAAAGACTGATTAAAAAAATAGAGTCTCATGGTATTGGGGGTGCTATATTAAGCTGGATTAGGGCATGGCTATACCAAAGGAAACAGAGAGTTAGTATAAATGGAATCAAGTCAGAGTGGGAAAATGTTGTAAGTGGAGTGCCTCAAGGCTCTGTCCTGGGACCTCTGTTGTTTATAATATATATAAATGATTTAGATTCAGGTTTGAGTAGCAACATTTGCAAATTTGCCGATGATACGAAAATCGGTAGGGAAATTAATTCGGAGGAGGACTCACTATCACTTCAAGTTGATCTAGATAGGGTTTTGAAATGGTCAAAGGATTGGCAGATGCAGTTTAATGCTGATAAATGTAAAGTTCTGAGGTTAGGTAATGATGATAGAGTTACAAGATACGAGCTAGATGGTGTTGTGATTGCGAAGTCGGATTGCGAAAGGGATCTGGGAGTTATGATTAGTAAGAATTTAAAACAAAAGGATCAATGCATAAATGTTCATAATAAGGCAAATCGGACACTTGGATTTATTAATCGCAGCGTTAGTAACAAGACACCTGGTGTGGTTCTCAAGCTATATCTTGCTCTAGTTAGGCCCCATTTAGATTATGCAGTTCAGTTTTGGTCGCCATATTATAGAATGGATATAAATTCACTTGAACGTGTCCAGCGTAGGATGACTAAGTTAATTCCCCAAATTAGAAATCTTTCATATGAAGAAAGATTAACAAAGCTTAAGTTGCATTCACTGGAAAGGCGAAGAGTTAGGGGTGACATGATAGAGGTTTACAAGTGGATGAATGGACATAACCGGGGGGATATTAATAGGGTATTAAAAGTATCAACACAGGACAGAACACGAAACAATGGATATAAATTGGATAAGTTTAGATTTAGGAAAGACTTGGGTAAATACTGGTTCAGTAACAGGGTTGTTGATTTGTGGAACCAATTGCCGCGTAACATTGTGGAGGTGGGGTCCCTCGATTGTTTCAAGCACGGGTTGGACAAGTATATGAGTGGGATTGGGTGGTTATAGAATAGGAGCTGCCTCGTATGGGCCAATAGGCCTTCTGCAGTTACCTTTGTTCTTATGTTCTTATGTTCTTATAAACCAGCAGCCTGGGAGGCCGCTATGACTGGATAAACCGGCAGCCTGGGAGGCCGCTGTGACATCCGGGCTACACCGGGCAGACAACACGTCTGGATAAACCAGCGGGTGGGCCGCATGTTTATATGACCAAATAAATATAAAACTGAATAACATCGCCGGCTTAACACGTCACAAGAAGGTCATCGACTGGGAAGCTGCAGTATCTTCCAGGCTACCTGGGCGGACGACACGTCTGGATAAGTACGACCTGGGAGGCCACAGTGACATCCGGGCTACATTGGCGGACAAACGTCTGGTACACTGCAACCAAGGAAACTACAGGAGAACCGGTGTTCTCGACGTGATATGGCCGGAGGCGGGTGACGGCGGCCCGCAGGCGTAAGGGAGCCGGGCGCCCTCCAGGGCCAGCGCCAAGGGCAGAGGGCCACAGACAGCCCGGCCACGTGGGCACCACCCCCTGTTGCGAAGCCACTGGCGGGTAAAACACCATAGTATAACCTAACTAGCACATCCTAGCTGACTTAACTTAAACTCAATGACAAAAGCGACAGTTAAACAAACATAATTGCAGCACAATAAAGTTAAATAAAACGTGGAGCAAACGCAATGCATAAATTGACTCATAAGCAAGTCCAAGAATAATCTAAAGCTAGAGGCGTGCACAGTGCTAAATTGAGGAATAAATTGAAAGTCTTAATACACGTCATGACTGAAAAACTAAGAATATAACAAGTTATTTAAGTAAGCGTAGAGTTAAAGGGGAGGAACGCAAATCACCGAAACGGGAGCGGGCTCCCGTTCACTAAATTGACATGAAAATACGAATACTGTACTTAATTACGAAAATAGAAAATTTTTTAGCATGAGGCGTAAGCAAAGCTATAAATTAACTAAACTGCAGGGAATGAACTAATCAAGCAGAAAGTCTAAATATAGAGGATTATGTGTTTAAAAAAGAACAAATTAAATAATAAATGACCGCAATAATTAGAAGTCTGGAGTACCGTGCTATAGCATTCGTACGAAACGTGGTAGAATTGACGTGCCGGGCTACACTGGCCAGACGAAAACGTCTAGGTAAAAACGTGCCGGCTACACCGGCCAGACGAAAACGTCTGGGTACGAACGTGCCGGGCTACACCGGCCAGACGAAATGTCTGGGAACAATAGTACCGGGATACCCCGGCCAGACGAGCCGTCTGGAAACAAACATACCTGCAGGTATGTTACCCTACATACCACACAAACATACCTGCATACCTGATGAATGCAAAACACGCCAGGCGCGCCTGAGCGCGTCCTGGCTCACAAAGACACCCCCAAACAGGGGACCATAGAACAGAACGGACCATAGAACGGGGGACAGCCTGAGCCAAGAACAGCAAAGGACGGGGAGGCACTCGGCTAAACCCAACCTGACGTCGAGGCGGCCCCTAGGCAAAGAAGCCTCAGGGCCTGCCGACCGGGAGCACCGCCACCAGGCGTGGGCGTCTCCAGCCCGTGGGCGTGAGACAGGCCCCCCACAAGCGTGCACGCCCGGGCACGGCGCGAAGGCAGGCAGACCCCCGCCCCAGGGAACGCCACACCACTAATCCGCGTGGCTTAGCACCCAAGAGGGACAGGGAGGAAGCAAACACAACCTAGGGCAAGCGCTCCTCTGAGTGCCATGCCACGTGGGCGACACCGACCGGGCATGGGCGCCCCAGTGGTCGGGCCCAAGGAGCATAGGACCACTGCAACCTGGCCATGTGGCACCGCCAGGCTGCTCGCAGGGAGCCCGCCGGGCACGCAGCAAGGGCCTAGGGACAAGCCTAGGTAGGGGACACAGCAGACTGGGCGCCAGAATACACGCCTGGGAGGACAGGAAGGAAACAAAGGGCCCACCCGGGGCAAGCGCTCCACGGGCTCCGCGGCACGTGGGCGACGCGCCGACCGGGCTTTGGGCCCCCAGGGCCGGCTCTGGGGAAATAGGGCCCCAGTAACCTGTCCACGTGGGGGCGCCTCCAAGGGCGACGCCTGGCCGCTCGCAGGGGGGCCCGGTAAGGCACGCGCATCCGAGCGGGGCACGAACCAGGGCCCCTAGGTGCATGCCTAGGGGACTCAGCTGACCAGTGCCCTTAGGGCACGCCTGGGAGTAAACACTACCGGGCGCGGGCCGCTCGGGACACGGCGCAAACACACGCCGACCCGGGGCATTGCGGCAGCAGCAAGAATAGCAGCCGCTGCAGCACCTGGCACAGACTGAAAAGCGCGCCTGCATACCTCAAGACAGGCTAAACGAGCAGAAGGCCCTAGGGAACTAAGGCGGGCCACACAGACCTCTGGAGGAAGGCGCCAAGCACTGGACAGTCCTGACTAAACTTGAACAGAATATTTTTCACAATACCTTAGAGTAGGATGAGTAGAGCAGGGGGCCCCTGCCGTATCGGCAGACTGATGAATGCAGGACTGGACAGTTTCGAGTGCTGCGGCGGGTCGGGTGGAGTGAGAGAGAGCCCCTCTCTGCCCCGGAATTAAAGCCTAGGTAGGGCCTAGGTAAGCCTAGGTAAAAAAAAAAGGTAAAGCCTAGGTAAAGGGCCTAGGTAAAGCCTAGGTAAAAAAAAAAATATGGCCCCAGACTTCCCGTACACCCGCGCGGGGCGCGCTGCACAACTTCTTTCTTTGTTTCTTCTCAACTCTCTCAACCAGTTTAAGAGAAAAACGAAGCTATACCTAATAAATTCCCTGTAACCTACCTTACCTCTCTAATGTCATCCAATGTCTGTTTTTTTTTAAGAGCGCTGTTTGTCGACAGAATTGTATTTGTGCTGCTTTTTCATTCTATGTTTTCATTTTACTCTTTATGCTCAATTAGTATTAAGCTTTAGTCATTTAAGTTTTTTATGCCCGAAACGCTTTGCGTAATAGTGGCTTTAGGCATTGTATGTACTAGCCCTAACTATAAATCCATCACTCTTTGTAAAATCTCTTTTATGTATGTACCTTACCTAAATAAACATTTTGATTTTTTTTTTGTCCCCCTTTTCAAAAACATCTCCGCTTTGTATTTCAAATCAGAGGCCATTTCCCACTGAGGAGGCGTCCGATTGTTCCAGGAGTTAGCACTTATTGTATCGTGCAGTACCATCACTAAGCTACTCGGTTACTCCCCACTCGGTTATGCTGGGGCTTCTTTCAATTCTACCCATTCCTGCCTTACGCAACAGGTGTCGCATCCAGTTATCCCCACTCTCGCAGCCTAAGTTGCCAGCAGTACACTTTGATGCAGGTCCCACGCACCTGTGCCTTTGCTTTTCACGTTACCTCTGCACATCAGCTCCTGCCCACCCTTACTGCTTTAATACTTCCAGATCCACAATAGAACGAGGAGGAAAACCTGTGATGATGGACCACGGCTCTCATGCTCACCGTGCGAGGTATCCTGGGAGGTGACCGACACGCTTCTAAGCTGACACCTCCACACCACACCCATCGGGCTCACCACAGCGACAATGACCAACATGGGGTCGACCCTGGGGAGTCGGCCTTGGAGTGGACAGCGTTCACATTCCCACACCTGCCCTGGGGCCAGCCTTCCAGGACTGGTCCCTGTGAGGGCGGGCTACTACGACGAAGATATACATGGGATCGACCAGTCATTCGCCATGGTGGAAAGCGCTCCCTGCATGGAGTACAAACTTGGCAGTAGGTCCTCCCAGGGCACAGTAAGTGGGCCATCCCGCCTCTCTGCTCCACGGCTCATCAAGATGGCGCTCCGTCGGCCCACCAAGCGAGCTGCGTCAGTTAGCAGCATCTGCCTAGTAGACCCGGAATGGTACCTTTTTCAGTCAGGAAAACCTGATTGTTTTTTAATGGCCTCTCCGGGCATACGGGCACGCTTACGGCCACGGTAGCGAAAAGTCATGTTCCTACTTATAGCAGCCAGCTTCCGCTCGCCCTTCGGGGGTGTGGGTTCCGCGCCGCTGGCCCTCACAGGATTGGGGGTGCTCCGACGGAACCCCCAAATGTGATAAGCCAAGAATACCAAGAATTGGAATTACCGTAAATTCAATCATGCAACTTTCAATTAGAGATCTCTCTTCATTGTATTTGATTTAATCATTATAACGGCTATCCATTAATTTTATTTCTGTATAATAATTTATGGCTATTCACTAATCATTATTAGTCACCATAATTAATTCCACTTTAATCATCTATTTATTCGTTATAATGAGCTATTATGCTTCTTCATTTAAGGATTATCAATTATTTATTTATTCATTAATTATGACTATTATTATTATCTAATTATTTGTATTTAATTAATTATTATTATTATTATAAAATAAAATAAGTCCCCCACTCTGTGAGCGTTTTCTTCCAACCGCAGAACTGTATTTGTTTCTGGTGTGGTGCTCTTGGGTTCTGTTACAACCTTCTGTGAAGCTTTTGAGGTCAGGATTGGCATTACAGTTCAGCTTTTTATATATGAATAATACACATGAGAGAATGTGTAGTGACTTAATATCTAACATATTCAGAGATTTGAGTAGGGGTACCGAGTAATGTCTGGGGCCAGAGTTGGATATTGTCCTAATAGCAGCTTTGTGTTGAGTAATTAGAGGACGTAAATGATTTTGGGTAGTAGAACCCCAAGCACAAATACCATAGTTGAGATATGGATAGATGAGGTAGTAATAGAGTGTCACCAGGGCAGCGCGGGGTACATAATATCTGATCTTAGAAAGAATGCCAATAGTTTTTGAAACTTTTTTTTATATATTTAGAATGTGTCCCTGTAAATTCAGCTTGTGGTCAATGAGAACGCCAAGGAATTTGCCATCTATTTTGTTACAAATTTGGGTATTGTTTATTCTGAGATTTATTTGATTAGAGGATTTATTGCCAAACAGAATATAGAAAGTTTTGTCAATGTTAAGGGTGAGTTTGTTGGCAGTTAGCCAAAGAAGGACTTTCTTTAGCTCAGTATTTACTGTGGCATTTAAAGCAAGGGGGTCAGGACTGGAGTAAATGAAGGTTGTGTCATCAGCAAATAGAATTGGTTTGAGGTGTTGGGAGGCATCTGGAAGGTCATTAATGTAGATGAGAAAGAGGAAAGGGCCAAGTATGCTGCCCTGAGGAACACCGATGTTGATGGGTAGGGTGGGAGAAATTGAATTATTCACAGAAACATACTGGAGCCTGTCAGTAAGGTAAGATTTGAGGTATTGCAGGGAGTGTCCTCTGACTCCATAATGATGTAAGTAAGTAATTATCAAAAGAAGGCACCAAACCGGGATCCATAATGATGTAATTTAAGGTTTTGGTGGTTGACAGTGTCAAAAGCCTTATGCAGGTCCACAAATAACCCAACAGGGAACTCATTTTTATCAAGAGCTGCATGAATCAAGTTAATCATACTAATAAGTGCATCGTTAGTGCTTTTTTGGATCTGAAGCCATATTGACAAGATCTAAGTATATTGTGTTTGGCTAGATAAGAGTAAAGCTGCTTGTAGATTAGTTTTTCAAATATTTTTGACAAGTTAGGCAGGATTGATATAGGTCTGTTGTTGTTAACATCTGTGAGATCACCACATTTGTGGACAGGGGTTACTCTCGCTTTTTTTAGAATATCTGGAAAGGTTTGGAGTTCAAGTGACTTGTTGAAGAGCAATGCAATTGCAGGGGCTAAAGATCTGGAGGCTTTTTTTGTAAATTAAAGTTGGTATCTCCTCAAGGGCACTAGACTTGGTTTTAAGGGAAAGGATTATCTCATTAACGTCAGTGGAATTTGTAGGCTTAAGGTACAGAGACTGTGGATAGTTACCTGTAAGATAGTCCTTAACATCAGTACTGGAAGATGGAATATCATTTGCAAGGGATGACCCAATGGAAGAGAAGAACCTATTGAACTCAATAGCAGAATCAGAGGCTGAAAGCTGACCATCGTTATTTGACAGGAGTGTTGGTTTGTTATTTAAAATCTTCTTTGATGCCAATATTTGTGAAATTGTGCTCCAAGTTTTTTTAATGTTGCTCTTTATTTGGGTAAATTTATCTTCGTAGTATTTAGTTTTGGCTCGTCTAATTATTTTAGATAGCAATAACGAGTAATTCTTTGAGAGTTCTTTAGAGACGATTCCTAACCTATACTTCTTCTCAAGGTCATGTTTTTTATTAATGGATTTAAGTATTCCCTTTGTAAGCCAAGGATTGTTAAGCCTTTTGGTTGTGACTTGTTTCGTAAGCATAGGACAGTGGGTACTGGACTCTACCTGTTTTTTAGGAGTGTCTCCTCTCGCCTGGATTCTTGAACATAAGGATATTTTTTTTCAAATTTCTTGAGCTTGTGCTCAATTGTTTTTCGAGTGTCTGTGGTTTGCTTCATACCGTGTATCGACAGCAAACTTTCGACCAGTTCCGTGACCAAGGTTTTAGGCATTGCCCAGAGGGTGTCCAGTTGTGCAGGTGCACTAATTACTGCTGTCCAGATTTGAGGCTTGTTTACTCTTTGGCCCTTATCAGTAGAAACTTTGACACTCTTACCATCATTGCCCCCAGTGTGCTTATTGAATGCAATGGGTGGGCGACTATGTTAAACTATTTTCTTGTGGCTCCCAGCTATCCCTTTGTCCTGGATGGAGGCCTTCACACCCTCCACTATGGCCAATGATGGAGGACCATGTGCCCTCTCTACCTGGTGTCTTGATAAACTCCACTGTTTTTGTGGGCAGGGGAGCTGATATATGTTTTGGTTAGGGCTTTGGCTCTGCTGTAGGCGTGGGGGGGTGGGGTTTGTTTGAATCCTTTTAAGCCTTTCGGGTCATCTTAAGTTCTAGGCATGGGGTGCCTTGGAGCAATTTGGGCACTTGGCTTGGACGGGCTGGTTTGCCTTGTGTTCATCAAGGCATATTTTTGTGTCATGGAGCTGGCTGCAGACTCCACACCTCACTGGGCGTTGGCAGACGTCCTTGTGATGTCCAAATCTCTTACACCTGAAGCACTTGAGGGGCTATGGAGGGAGTAAGGCCTGTGTTGGAACACGCCCCAAATGCCAAGATTAAGTTTCTCTGGGATCCATCCTCTCACTGTGAGAAGGACGTGTCGGGTTTTCTGCTTCGTGGTTTTTACCTGGCATCTTTCTGCCGACACATTCAGCTTTTCGAGATGAGTTAGGGCCATGTGCAAGGGATAGTAGATGACAATGATTTTCCTTATTTTGTCTTCTGGCTTGAGTTCGTCACATTTTCTGTAATTCTTAAGAATCATTACAGCTGTTTTGCCTTTAGGCCTAAGAATATATTCGCTTCTAAGGTTTGGCTTTGCTCTGATCTGGAGCTGGGGGGTACTCTTTTTCAAGGTTCACTACAGTGGTGTATGAGGACTTACCTTCAGCATGCTGCACCTTGAAGACTGGCAGTGTGGGATTTAGTCTGGGTAGATGGAGTGCTCATCGGTAGAGGCCTATGTTCTTGATAGGTCATAATGGAGTGGTTCTTCCTGTTGGCTTTGGTCACATGATGCCAGTCGCCATCACTGTTGGAACTTTAACTGGAGAGAGTTTTCCTTTTGTGATTGGGAGCAGCAGCGTTGGTTCCCACACAGTTTATCTGGTGGTCCATTCTATTGGCCAAATGCTGACTGTGGAGTGACGTGTCTGTCGTGTGAAGGTGACGCTCAATGCGCCTGCACTGAATCACTGTTGAAATTACACTGGGGTGATGGCGTACACCTCGCACGTCATCTTCCTGCCTATATATTCAAATGTCGAATGTCATTGAATTAGGGGCTATTCATGCCCGTGGCATGAATAGCCTGTATTAGCCCGCCACCCATATTCATTCTTGGGTGGCTTATCTTCATCAATCAGTCATTGATTGTACTTTTGAAAATGTGTTAACACAAATGCAGTCAAGTATACATATATTGTACCTAACAAACTGAATTTTCCTGAAATAATGAATTTTTTAAACATTTTCTCTTGTGTTATTATAAAGTTTTTTATTGAAATATATATTAGAGGGATATATTTTTGAGTCAAAACAAAGAAATTTGACTAAACATAACCTAACTAATCTTACCTACCAGTAATTTAACCTATCCTAACCTAAGTCAATAATTCATGTTCCTAATATATTAATATTGCAAGGAATGAATAAATTTGTTAAGAAATATTTGAAAATAATGAAAATCACTCTTCCTGTTAGGTAATTTGGGCCTTGCATACTGGGGGGAAGTAGTATGGCTCTAGCTATTAAGTATGACAAATATACATATATACCAACCCGTTCTCGCAAATTCGTAAAGTCAATATTGACTTATTAACAACGTGCATAGGTGATATACTAAACATAATAGATACCCTTAAAAAGATTCATAGAAAACACCGACCTTACCTAACCTTGTTAGTATCTTAAGATAAACATCTTATTGCTTCGTAATTACAATTATTACTTAACCTATACCTATTATAGGTTAGGTAATAATTGTAATTACGAAGCAATAAGATGCTTATCTTAACATACTAAGTAGGTTAGGTAAGGTCGGTGTTTTCCATGAATCTTTTTAAGGGTATCTATTATGTTAAGTATGTCACCTATGCACATATTTAATAAGTCAATATTGACTTATTAAATTTGCGAGAACGGGTTGTATATACATACACTATATGCATACATACTTCTGTAAACAATTTAATTGTTCTTTTTTAATTATAATTACCCAAGAAATACCTTAAATTAAATAACCACAATACAATTCTAAATACAGCTCCAGTATTATCAATTATCCTGTTTTTAAATTTGTATATACATGTATTTTTATATCAAGAAAAGAACCTATTAACAACATTCATACTACCTTGTGAATAAAACAAAGAAATCTTTAAATAATCTTTATATCATTTGCACAAGCCAGTACTGAGAGGTGAAGCAGTTATAATACGCACACACAAAGATATTCACCCGATTAAAATTGATCAATGGAATAGTGAGAAGTCACAATTTGGTGAACTGCTGCTTCCGTTTCGGACAACTCGGACGTGTGAACTTGCTCCTCGATAACAATTTCACATCGCCTTGGAACTGCATCTCCAACTTTTAGAACTTTCTCAGTGTTACTTGCAGATGTTGAAGACTCAAGGTGTCCCTTTCTTTTGACACGTTTATATTTTAAAAGCTTAGTTTGCTTCGTTCCATCACTCTTCATGGAATGGATGTACACCCCATGAACACTCTTTATGTGAGCTGTCAGGTTACATTGTTGGGAGAAGGTAGATGGGCAGTGATGACACAAAAATGGTTTTTCTTTAGTGTGAGTTCTCATATGCAACTCCAGTTTCCCTTTATATGCAAAAGATTTACCACAAGTCTGACACTTTAGCTTTTTATTGCTTTCATTGTGTGACTGCCGCTTATGCTTACCAACAGCAAGTTTGTGAGCAAATGATTTACCACAAATATCACATGTGACAGGCTTTTCCCCAGTATGTGTTGCAATGTGGACAGTAAACTCAGATTTTCTTAAAAAACCTTTGCCACAATGTTTACACCCATACTTGGGTGCATGGGTCAAGCGATGAAAATACAGTTTATGCTTACTGTCACAGACCTTTCCACATTCATTACACTCTACTGGATGTTGGCTGTACTGATGTATTCTCAAAGATGTTTTACAATCAAAGGATACTGCACAGTCACTGCATGCTAAATTTCCTTCCCTATGTTGCCTGAACTTGTGTTCTTTGGAAAATAGTTTTTCACAACTGGTACAGCGTAATACACTTGGTTCAAGAACTGAAGACCCTTTCTTATGAACCATTGAAATGTGTACCAAAAGAATATCAATCCGTCCAAACATACGCCCGCAATGTTCACAAACAAATTGTTTTTTGCCATCGTTGTGCTTAGTGTCCTTGTGACGCTCCAAATTATGTGGTCTTGTGAATAGCATACCACACAAATTACATGGGAATGCAAACTCAGTAGAATTATGCTTCTCTTTGGCATGCTGTTGTAATAGTGAAAATGTTGAGAATATTTGTTTACAAGTCTGACATGTTAACTTTCGAGTTTTCACAGAATGTTTTTTAACGATCTTTTCCGTTACGTAGAGTACTCTCGATTTCTTTGATTGCTGATTTGCTTTTAATCCATATTCTTTGATGTCAGAAATTTCCATAGTTAAATCATCAGTTACTTCTAATGGTTCTTCTTTTATGTCAACTTCTTTCTTTATGCCATCAGTTTTATCATTATTCGCAAGCTCTAATTTTTCACCAGCATCATCTGGAGATGGAAGACGTCTTTTTTTTTTTCTTCCTCTCTTCTTCCTATAAAATGAGCTTCGATGATCTGCTTTTTCTAAATAATTTTCATCTCCTTGTAGCTCGAAATCATTATCACAATCCCTGGCTCTTTTCCCCAAGCTGGAGTCCATTTTAAACAATGGGCCTTTACTCTTCAGGATTCGACCGCTTCTGGAGAATCTTACACCTGCAATGGAATAGAAAGTAATGAAGATATTTCTCATTCCTAAGCCCGCAAGATTACTATTCTATTAATGAGACATTTGAACCTTTCTTGGGCTATTACTTAAGTAATTTAGTAGGTGGGTTGAATATTTGCCAAGAAAGGAGCAACTCCTCTTGGTGATGACAACCCAAAAGTCAAAGAACTTGACTAAAAACCTAGTTTTATACTTCAATGACATCATCAGTGACAATAACTTACTTAACATGTCTGGTTTCACTGACTCCTTTAACTCAAGCCACATTCAAGATGAGGCATAAGACAATAGGTACTGTCACCTTTCATTCAAAACTCAATTTGAGGACTTTCTTGACTTGCAATGTATTTTAGTCGAGTTCCATCATGACTTCTTCATATATTTTTCTTATTAGTAACTTTCTTAGTAAAGTCCCAGTGTTGGCAGAATTATGGCATCCACCAAGGAGACTGTTATGGGAAGCAGAACTGGAAAACTGGAGACTGAATAATGCACAACTAATTTTGCTCCTATTTACACCTGGTGAACAAACATTGTTGAAATCAAGCCAGGCTATGAATGGTCTGGGGCAGAGAGAGGCAATGTCAAAAGGTATCAAATTCACAGAAGATTTTATCAAGGGATACATAAATTAAAGGAATGTTTCTACAGCAAGATGTTCAATCATACTAAAAATCAGGACATTCAATGAGAAGGTGGCATGAATATTAAATGGGGCAATGCAGTTCTGCCAGTTAGGTCTGTATCTTTGTTTCATTAAGTGTCACTGAGTTGACTGCAAAGTTCCAACAATTCTCCTCATACTGCTGCCTAGAAGACAGGTAAAAATTCGACACTGGAAAACTGGCCACCTGTTCCCCATACAGAGATAAGCCCGACACAAAATCCACCAATGAATGCAATGAAACATCTCTTTCTGGTGGTTCCTTGGGTGGCTTTCTGAGCTAACCACCTGGTAAGCTCCAAGCCTAGGATTCAAGCACCTACCAAAAGTCAGTACCAGAATCTGACTCCCATCAATAGTGGCAAGGGGAGGCTCAGGGTACTAGACTACCTCAATAATCCAAAGGAAAATCACCAGAAAAATAGGATGCAACAAAACAAGCAATGCATGGACAACAGTAACAACCCCTGACACAAACATGCACATGTTCATTAGCACCAAGTGACTACAGGTTAGCAACAATTGACTCACCAGACAACAGCCCCTGCCACCCAAGCGTGCCAACTAACCAACTGCCTTAGTTACATGTCGTCCATACAACAGCTTCTGAATACCACGAAAAAGGAACAAGAGTCACCAAGGGACCCACAAGAAAGAGATATTTCATATTTCATTACATTCAATGCTGGAATTCTAGATCTCTAGCTCCCCCGGCTGAACCAACCAAGCATCCACAAACATAGGACTCCTCCGCAAGCCCGCCATCTCATTCTTCGTCAGAAAAGAAGGAGCAAGCTGCAACCGAACTGAGGACTAAAGAAACAAAACCCCCAGTACTGGAGAAGGACATGAAGCTCTCCAACACGACAACCACAGGCCAAAGCTAACAAAAACAAAGTCTTCCATAAACAATCACGAACTAAAGGGGCCACCACAAACCGAGGTGATGAAAGAAAGGAAAGAACCTGGTCCAAGGACAAAGCAGGCTCAGGCGGCGCATGAGCAGGCCTGAGGTGAAAAAATGTACGAGAAAGCTTGTGGAAGTGACATCCAACCCGCATGCAGGATGAAGCAGCTCCGCCACCACCTAAAGATAAGGAGCGACAGCATTCAGCATGAGATGTTGATCCAGAAAAAGTCAAGAGAGGAAGGACAAAGCAACCCCGTCAGACTCTACAATAACCAACAAAGAAAAAGAAAATGCAGCTTTAGTACACTTCAAATTCTGGCCAATGCACACAAAAAGTGCAGGAACAGCCTCACAAAGCAAAAACACCCCAAAAAAGCAGGAATCGTGGGCAGAGCGACCACTGACCACCAGGCACATCAATCAAGAACTGACCGGTGGTGGCCAGGCTCACCCAGACCCACTCCCTCTCCTTCCCTGGGGGTTAGAGCTAATGAGCAGGGAATGGTTGGATAAAGTTTTACTTGTTTGTATTTTTTATGGGGGGGGGGGGGTTCCTGTGCTATTTTGAGGGCATAGGTCACATTTTCAACCAACAGTAGTCTGTTTTCAACCAACAGTAGTCTGTTTTGATTCGCCTACCTAAATGGGTGCCTTCCCTGGTCGCTGGCAAGATGATAAACTTTAAATGTAAAGTGTTCAGGTGCCATTGCTCCCTGTGCCTCTCTGAGAGGGGCCAGGTTCTGGTTCATGGTCTCCAGTAGGAATACAAGAACTCTGCAACTCATGACTCCAAGTACGTAGTGTGGCACTTAATTAGTAAGCTAGCTTCAGGGAGTCAACAGAGCTTCCCACAGAAAACTAGTGTTGAGTGTAATGAAACAACAGTTTCTGGGTGAGCCCCGGAGGGTCCCTGAAGCTATCTATACTGATTAAGTGCAATACTATTTAGAGTATGGCACTTCTGCGAGTCGTCACTCACAGAATTCTTGTACGCCTACCGGAGACCACCAGCCAGAACCTGACCCCCCTCAGAGAGGCACTGGGAGCAATGGCACATGAACACTTTACATTTAAAGTTTGTCATCTTGCCATCAACCAGGAAGGCAAAAAGAACTCCCATACCAAGAAACAACCAAAACTTTGTCCAACTAGCCCCCACTCATTAGCTCCACCCCCCCCCCCTCATTGGAAGGGGGGGAAAAACTGGTCCAGATAAGCCGGGCGGCCATCAGCAAAGTCTTGATTGAGAAAAGCCAACGAACGCAAGGAGGAAGGGTGTCAGGGAGCCTTGGGGGCTCACTCAGAAATTGGTGTTTCATGTGCAGGCGATGAGTTACAATAACGTGGCTGAAGTATGTTGACCAGAGCACACACTAGAAGGTGAAGGGACGACGACGTTTCGGTCCGTCCTGAACCATTCTCAAGTCGATTCTTTTGGTGTTTCATTACATTCAACACTGGTTCCCTGGGAGAAGCCCTATGAGGTTCCCTAAAGCTAACTACACATGGAAAAGAATGAGAGGGCACACACCAGGGAGGAGGAAGTACCACAAAGAACAAGATAAAAAAAAAAAAAAGACCAACGGCCACGACCCAAGACCACACAAAGCTGCAGAAGGCTTTGTGTGGACACAAAACACCCACAAGACACCTGGCTGCTGGGACCCTGTGTGATCCCAAAAATCCCCGTGCCCAAAGAATGGCCCAAGAATGAGGAGCAAAGAGTGCCAAAAGATCGGCATACAGAAGCACATCAAAGGCACAAGTTAAATTAGAAGGCTGCAGGCTGGCTAGAACATAAGTCACTGCAGACAACCTGAGAAACATGAGCCCTGGAACATAGAATCCAGAGCGAACCACAAAGAAACCACAGAAACAGAACCAGTGGCACGACTCAAAGGCAAAACATCACTTGAAAAACAGAAGACCATAGCCAGAGCAGCTAGAACAGCTGACAAGGTACACAATGACGGCAGGAAGAGTCATAGCCAGGTTGTCGGGACGACCGCCAGAGTCCTGACAGTCACCAGGTCGAGCCTCTTATTGTTAGGAAGAGTCATGGCCTCAGAGTGGGATCTGCTGCCAGTGGCTGGACGGTCGTCAGCTCGAGCCCACGTCATGAAGTTTGATTAGGAGCCGCAGTAGTCCAGGTGTGGGAGCGTCCTCCGTGGCCTCACAGTCCGCAGGTCCAGACCAAGAAAATTATATCTCCTTAGGAGCTGCAGTAGTCCAGGTGTGGAAGCGTCCTCCGCAGCCTCACATGTCCGCAGGTCAAACCCAATTTATTAACTCTATGGTGGCTGGGTGGTTAGGTGTGTGGCTGTTGTTTTTGAAGTCGCAAATTTAAACTTAATGAGAATAATACTTTTAGTGCTGGGAAGACGGGACACCACAAGCGTAGCTCTCATCCTGTAACTACACTTAGGTAATTACACTTGGGTAATTACAAAACTCTTACACAGGTAAGAGTGCTAATACAGTGGAACCTTGGTTTTAGTGTGCCCCCATTTTCGAATATTTCGGTACTCGAGCTCAATTTCTTCAAAACATTGAATTGTATTTTTGATACATGAAATATATATGAAATAAATTCATCTAAAAGATTTATTTATTTATTTATTTATTTATTTATATACAAGAAGGTACATTGGGGGTTAAGAGAGAACAAAGAAATGAAGTTGATTTTATATTCTTGTAAAGCTACTAGCATGCATAGTGTTTCGGGCAAAGTGGCAAAAGGTGTAACAACAATCACCAAAAGAACACAAACACTTGAGGATGTTGGACAGTTATTACTAATTTGGATAAACAACAAGCATTTAGTGGGTGATAGTATTTCAGAGGCCATCATTTGTGAAAAAGCAAGACTATTGCACGAAGATCTTATAAAGAAAACCCCTGGAACGAGTGATGCAGATACGAAAGAGTTTAAGGTAAGCAGGGGATGGTTTAAGAAATTTCGAAAAAGAAGTGGCATTCATAATGTTGTGAGGAATGGAGAGGGTGCCGGCTCAAACAAACCAGCGGCTGAAAGATTTGTTCACGATTTTAAAAGATTTTGTAGATAGTGAGGGATACATACCAAAATAAGTGTTTAATTGTGACAAGACAGGGCTATTCGAAAAGGACATACATTACCCAGGATGAGGAGACGTCATTGCCCGGACACAAGCATTGGAAAGATAGGCTAACTCTTGTGCTGTGTGGTAATGTGAGTGGCGATTTGAAAATTAAACCCTTGCTTGGGTATCATTCCAAAAATCCAAGGGTTTTCAAGAAATATAATGGCAGAAAAGCAAACTGTGTGTGATATGGAGGGATATTAGTAAGGAATGGGTGACAAGGCAATTTTTTACCGAGTGGGTGAATGAAGTGGTTTGCCCTGCCATCAAAAAATATCTGCAGGAGAAAAGTTTGCCACTCAAGGCCCTGCTTCGCCTCGACAATGCTCCTGCTCATCCTCATTTAAAGTATTGAACAGTAAATGTCAGGTGATCTGTGTGTGAGATGTCTGGAGTGGAATCTACACTTTTTGAATAATACTTTGACTCTTTTTACTTCTTCAAGAATAGTACAAAAAACCTGTTGTCCTATTTATTCAATAAATTCCTCACAAATATTTGCAAATACTGTATTGTAAATATGATGGATTCCCTTTTCCAAAATTTCCATACATTTTGAGATGTTCTTCCAAGAAAGGGTAAAATTCACTTAGCAAGTCTAGTATACTTAGAGAGCGCCTGACAGCTGAGTGGACAGCGCTTCGGATTCGTAGTCCTGAGGTTCCGGTTTGATCCCAGGTGGAGGCGGAGACAAATGGGCAAAATGTTTCTTTCACCCTGATGCCCCTGTTACCTAGCAGTAAATAGGTACCTGGGAGTTAGACAGCTGCTACGGGCTGCTTCCTGGAAGGGGGGGGGGATAACAAAAAGGAGGCCTGGTCGAGGACCGGGCTGCGGGGACGCAAGGCCCTGAAATCATCTCAAGATAACCTCAAGACCTAAATACAGTAGTTGCCATTTTTTGCTGACCCAATAATCTGATTTTCTCCACGAAATGGCAAACCTCTAGAGGTAATAAAGCGAATTACAGAAACCACACATGTCAACACTTTATGCCAATATGCCTGCTCTGAGCGATGTTGCTCAAGTAATAAAGAATCTACACTTCCAATTTCTTTATGCCTTATCAAATATTGTCATGTACTTTCGATGTTCTCCATTTTCATGTTCTACAATAACATTGCTGTGCTTCCAGTCATTGAACCCTAATGCAATGTAGCAAATGGAGATTCTTTCTTGGACAATAGGCAACATATAAAGCAGTACAAACGACCATGGTGAATTAAGTAGCCACCATAACCCCAGATCTGTCTGTTGGATTGCAAACTCCTTTATTGTTACATATATGGGTATTTCCTCTTGTAAAATGTCACCAGCAGCAGCAGCAACAGGTAATGATGGTATGTCTGCTGAAATTGGATGATTGGTAGCAGGAATAGATGTAGATGTAGATTCTATATCTGAAGGAACAGTACTAGCGGCTGACATTGCATGAGTGGATGCTGATGTGGATGCTATATTTGAAGGAATGGTATGAGTGGCTGTTATTGCACCTGTGTTGATTCGCAATTTTAATTTTGGAAGTTTTCCTATTTTATCCTCCTCTGCAGCTCTCTTCCTCTTTTGTGCTCCACTCAAAACATTATATTTCATTTCTGTTAAAAAGGTTATTCACCTGGAAATATATCTTAAATATTTAATACCGTATTAAGTCCTACACCAGGATGTAGGGTTATATTATATAAGTGTGGTTGCAACAAGACCTAAATATTTAAACATTCTGTTCCATAATGAATGTATCCTAGGCTCATGGGGCCCCTATGCCCATTGGGCCCCTGGGCAAGTGCCCATCAAGCCCATACAATAAGACGACTCTGTGAACACCTAAACATAATAACGGAGAGACAGTATGGGTTATCGAACAGGAAGATCCTGTGTAACAAATCTTAGTTTTCATGATAGAGCCACAGAAATACTACAGGAAAGAGGTGATTGGTTGGGTTGACTGTCTATCTGGACCTAAAAAGCTTTTGATAGAGTCCCACACAAGAGGCTGTTCTGGAAATTGGAACATGCTGGAGGGGTGACAGGGAGATTTCTAACATGGATGAAAAATTTTCTAACTGACAGACTGCTGAGGGCAGTAATTAGAACAATGTATCTGACTGGAGGAGTGTTACTAGTGGAGTACCACAAGGCTCAGTTCTTGCACCAGTAATGTTCATCGTCTTCATAAATGATCTACCAGAAAGAACACAGAATTATATGAACATGTTTGCGGATGATGTTAAGATACTGAGGAAGATAGGAGACGCAGACGACTGTAATGCCCTTCAAATTGATCTAGATAAAATAAATGCTTGGAGCATCAAGTGACAAATGGAATTCAGTGTGAATAAATGCCATCTTATGGAATGTGGAAGCAGAGAAAATAGACCACACACAACTTACAAATTATGTGGAAACGAATTACAGAACTCTAATAAAGTACGAGACCTCGGGGATGGTTTTGGATAGTAAGCTGTCACCAAAGAAATACATAAAAACATTGTAAGAGGAGTGCATACATTGCTTTCCAACTTCAGACTAGCTTTTAATTATATGGATGGTGAAATACTAAATATACTGTTCATAACTTTTGTGAAACCAAAATTGGAATATGCAGCAGTTGTATGGTGCCCAAATCTCAAGAAGCACATAAATAAACTGGAAAAGGGGCAACGGCATGCTACAAAATAGCTTCCGAAACTGAAAACAAGAGTTACGAAGAGAGACTAGAGGCATTATACATGCCAAAACTAGAAGATAGAAGAAAAAGAGGTGATATGATTACCATTTACAAAATACTAACAGGAATCGACCAAATTGACAAAGAGGAATTCCTGAAATTAGCAACTTCATGAACAAGAGGACATATTAGAAAGTTTTCTTGTGCAAACAGTGGTAGACAGTTTGAACAAGCTAAGAGAGAAGGTGATAAAGGCCAAAACCGTCAGTAGTTTCAAAGCATAATATGACAAAGAGTACTGTACTGGGAAGACAGAACATTACAAGTGTAGCTCTCATCATGTAACTACACTTAGGTAATTACACTTAGGCTATTACATCAGAATAAGCAATGGTGGTGGTGCAACCTTTAACCCTTAAACCGCGCATATCATATATATATATGATATCAGTGACAAAACCGAAACTGTGCACATCATTTATATATGACTTCGTGTCTAGCGCTATAATTTAAACGCCCCACCTGGGATAGGGGCAGCTATAGTACAACCAGGACCAATACTTGCCAAATGCTACCTAGAAAAAAAATCCAAGCCAATATTCTTGGGTGTTAGAGCATCAGTATTGAGCAAGCCACCAAGGCTGGCGCACGCAGCACGAGCTCACAGCATCATCTACAAATGCCATAATATACATGATACTGCTATTATTAGCGATGATAGTATTATAGAAGACCCCTGACTGTGACAAAACTGACCAGGATTCTGATAATAGCAGGATTGTGATGATATTTAGCGCTGTGCTCCATGGAGGGAGGAGTAAGGCTGTGGGAATGAGGGTTGTGGCGTCGTCTTCTGACTGTGTGTGACCACCTTTTATTGACTGCACTCACCATACCAGCTTAGTGGTTTCGCTATGGTGAACACAAATGTAGATATTTATATATAACGTGTGTATAGTGTGAGATAACAGCAAGAGGAGTAGGTTGGGAGCCGCCATTTTGGTGAGGGAGGTGCGTCGTCTGCACGACTTGTCATGTTGTTTACTGGTGGCCACTATGGTCTTTGGGCACCATACCAGCTTATTTGTACAGGTATGGTGAATAAAACAGGTAGATACTTATATATAATGTGTGTATATAGCATAATAACACCACAAATAATATTGTTGGATGAGAAATATTAGTGCGTCTGGCCTTGAGGGCGGCCGTCACCAGCTGACTGTGTGAATAGCTACGTCTTTGTGCCTTTACTCATCATACAAGCTTAGATGTACAGTTATGGTGAACAAAACATGTAAATACATATATATAACGTCTGTGTATAGTGAATGCAAAAATAGTATTGTGGGAGGAGAATGAGGGCGAGTGAGGTGTTGTTGAGGGAGGGAGTGGCTGGCTGGTGAGCAATTACCTAAGTGTAATTACCTAAGTGTAGTTACAGGATGAGAGCTATGCTCGTGGTGTACCACCTTCTCACCTAACTTCTTCCAACCGTCTACCACTCTGTTTGCGAAAGTAAATTTTCTTATATTTCTTCGGCATCTGTGTTTAGCTAGCTTAAATCTATGACCTCTTGTTCTTAAAGTTCCAGGTCTCAGGAAATCTTCCCTATCAATTTTATCAATTCCTGTTACTATTTTGTATGTAGTGATCATATCACCTCTTTTTCTTGTGTCTTCTAGTTTTGGCACATTTAATGCCTCTAACCTCTGCTCGTAGCTCTTGCCCTTCAGAAGGTTAGGTTAGGTCGGTGTTTTCTATTCAGCGTTTCAAGGTAAACTCAATTATTCACAATAAATTAGTATGTCACATATACATTTATTAATAACCCAATATTGACTATAAGCAAGTGCGACAACGGGTTAGTATATAGTGTAACAACAGCAAAACTATTTGTTTATTGTTTTATGAACATAATAATTTAATCACTAATATGCACACCATAATTTTGAGTACAGCGATGGTTCACACATTTTATTATATAAATATACCACAATTCACTGTATGGAATAATATTACTGCAAAAAACTAAGAAAAAATCAGAGACATTGAAATAATTAGGTAATAATATATTTGTGACAACTGCCGTCTGACAGCTCAGGCGGAGTAGACCTCGTCTGGCGAAGGCTCCACCAATGCCCCTTTTTTGCCAGACTTCCATACCCTATTGCGGCTAAAATATGCCACCTACGATTTTTTTGTTATTTTTTCCGTGATCAGGGAACACTTCTATAAGGTGAAAGAATTTTTTTGGATTTTTTTTTTCTGTTGCACCTGTGGGTGTTAATTCCATTTGGGCCCCTAGCGGTTTGAGGGTTAAACTTAAAAAAAATCTGAAAATGGACATAATTTGAAATTGAACATAAATTTTGGATTGTTTTTTCCAAAACAGTAAGTTAAGCGTCCTCTGGTAGCTTAGGATGGCAGGAAATTCTCCTAAAGTTTCCAAACGTCATGAAAAACATTAATTGAAAGTTTCCTCTCCTAACCTTACCGAGTAAGCCAGACGACTCAAACAGAAAACGGGACAGTACATCACTTTCATGAGCCGATTTCATTTCAAATTACGTCCATTTTTGGCCAAAGAGAGCAAATGAGCAAAAAGCGATGTTATTTTTAAGAGGATGGGCTGGGTGGTGAAGCTGGCTGACTCGCTCTTGTAATTACAGTACAACCTCAATTCAGCGTACTATATGGGACCAACCCCAGTTCGTTGGAGTGTTGGATTCGTTGCAAGAGGTGACCTTCAGGAGGGGTTTGTGTGTGTCTTTTTTTTTTCTTGTACACAATAAAAATGCATTATCATATTACATACTCTACCTATATATTACTTCTCTACTAAAAAATACTGTAATTCATAAATTTACCTTATTGTTGAAGTTATGTCCATCTTGAAGTTTCGTGAAGTTGTGAATGCTCTACAGTAAATACGTACTGCAGTGCATTATGCCGTTAGCACTGTGTTGATTAAAAGTAGTTCTGCTGTATGTTGAGTACTACAATACAGTTTATGAAAACTATTGTACACTAAAATTACTGCAACTTTAATTTTAACACTGTGTACACACTTAAATTTAACACTTGTTCTAACTGTTCACGCTGCACACGATGTTTTTAGATGTTTGCATCAGCTTTGCTGGTGCTCACTGGTGCTGGCTGCTGTTGTACCAGTGCTGGGTACAACTGTGCTTGTGCTGGGTACGGCTGTTGTACCAGTGCTGGGTATAACTGTGCTCGTGCTGGGTACGGCTGTTCTCGTGCTGGGTATGGCTGTTCTCGTGCTGGGTTCGGCTGTTCTCGTGCTTGGTACGGCTGTTCTCTTGCTGGGTACGGCTGTTCTCATGCTTGGTACAGCTGTTCTCCTGCTGGGTACGGCTGTTCTCCTGCTGGGTACGGCTGTTCTCGTGTTGGGTACGGCTGTTCTCGTGTTGGGTACGGCTGTTCTCGTGCTGGTTGATTTTCTGCTACTAGTTCTTGCAAAATATTGCTTCATTCTTGGCATTAATAAGGCACTATTAGTAAGCCCCTGAGACATTTTGTTTTATAACCAAAGAGCTGTAGTAAAAAAATGGTCAATTCCACGATTATTCTTCCACCAGTGGATAAATACTGTACGTCAATCGCAAACAAAGCTAAGGGCACTGGGTGCATACTGTACGAACGCAGACTAAGTCTATACGTACACCCTTCAGTAGGCTGGTGTTTAAGCCTGATCCAATAACATAAATTTCTCTTAAATATTTGATTTACATCAAATTATATATTTTTGGGTTATATATTTAGTTTAGCAACATTTTTACGATAATAAGAGCTATAAAAAATACTTATTTTGGAACTGATTTATTAATTTTATTATTTCGAAGCCATAGGTCACTGAACTGTGGCGTCAAAATCGAACAAAACACTGCCTGGTGTTGTGTTCGATTTCCAGTAACATATTTCTCTCAAATATTCAATTTTTATCAAATTATATATTTTTGGGTTACATATTTAGTTTAGCAACATTATTACGATAATAAGAGCTATAAAAAATACTTACTTTGGAACGGATATATTAATTTTATTATTTCGAAGCCGTAGATCGCTGAACTGTGGCGTCGAAATCGAACACAAGAAGCATGGTGTTGTATGGACAGGGATTAGACCTGTCCACCCGTGCTATAGTTGTGCTGCCAATAACGTGAATAATTTCTCAAATAGGAGATATCTATCTTATTACAGTATATTTTTGGTTTTATTTAGTTTAGTTTAATTAGGATAACAAAGAGTTATTAAAACACCAGTTTTAGAAATGATTTATTAATGTGAAACGTTCAAAGCCATGGGTCACTGAACTATGACAACACAGACGAAAGTGAGTGAAACCTCACTGTAAAGTGAGGTTTACTGTACAGTATTCCCTTATCTGTCCACCCTCACTCATCTTGTTTCACCACAGAAAATGTATATAAGAAGATTTCAACATATTAGCTAGCTATTCACGCTTCAGCCTTTAAATTAATTTACAAAGATACGTGTGCCACAAATCGGTGAACGAAAATCATTGAAACTCAGTCGTTCACTTGTGTGGACGACTCTGGCTGGTGTTTGGTTAATATGCGTCACTTCTTGTGGACCATTCTGGCTGGTGTTTGGTTCATATGATTCACTTGTTGTGTGGTCCACTTGTGTGATCCAACTTGTCTTATGAAGGAATTATTAATTGTAATCTGTGATAGAATGAAACAGTTTTCCACCACTCTGTGAACTCTGTCCCAACATCGTAAGCTTGTGGACCACTTGTGGTCCACTTGTGTGGTCCACTTGTGTGGTCCACCTTGTCATATGAAGGAATTATTAATTGTAATCTGTGATGGTATGGTAAAGTTTTCTACCACTGTGAACTCTGTTCCAACATCGTAAGCTTGTGGACCACTTGTGGACCACTTGTGGACCACATGTGCGGTCCACTTGAGTGGTCCACTTGTGTGATCGAACTTGTCATATGAAGGAATTAATAATTGTAATCTGTGATAGAATGTGAAAGTTTTCCACCAGTCTGTGAACTCTGTCTCGACGTCGTAAGCAAATCCGAACATCCCCGCTTCGGCGAACCTTTGTTCGTCGAACCGGGTGAGTAAATCCGGCCTGAAAAGTGTGCGAACTAGCCGGAGATTCTTTGAATCGGGGTACATTGAATCGAGGTTGTACTGTACCATATCTTGTAATTATAATGGAATTTTATATCATTATGATTATACTACATTGGTATAGAAACATTAGCAATGATGGAAGCATTTGCATAGTAAGGCAGTCATGAAATGATAGTAGAATTTGTTTCAGGGGTCAAGGCAAACTCCACTACATCCATATTGAGTTATTATATCCATATAAGCATCACTGGTGTAAAACGCAGACATTAATAGTACTATATGTTGATAATTTACCCTTAAAGTGCGCATCATGTCATATGACGTGGTGGAAGTTGTTCCAGTCAACTGCGCATCACGTCATATGACGTGTTGGAGTACTACGCAAGATTTAAACAGCCTGCGGATACACGGGGTTCACCACACCTTCATCAGGGCTCTTGTAAACAGACGCCATTTTAAAAAAAAATCGTGGGCCAAACTCCTGGGTGTTATTGGCCTCAGTATTGAGTGAGCTACCAAGCCTGACGCACGCAGCATGAGCTAACAGCACTGCTGTTCAGCTTGTGACCACAGCATCGCCTAAAAATGCCATAATACAGTATATTTGTTCATGCTATTATGTAGCGATGATATTATTACAGAAGACCCCTGGTTGATACCTGGTTGATGGGGTTCTGAGAGTTCTTCTACTCCCCAAGCCCAGCCTGAGGCCAGGCTTGACTTGTGAGAGTTTAGTCCACTAGGCTGTTGCTTGGAGCGGCCTGCAGGCCCACATACCCACCACAGCCCGGTTGGTCCGGCACTCCTTGGAGGAATACATCTAGTTTCCTCTTGAAGATGTCCACGGTTGTTCCAGCAATATTTCTTATGCTTACTGGGAGGACGTTGAACAACCGTGGACCTCTGATGTTTATACAGTGTTCTCTGATTGTGCCTATGGCACCTCTGCTCTTCACTGGTTCTATTCTGCATTTTCTTCCATATCGTTCACTCCAGTACGTTGTTATTTTACTGTGTAGATTTGGTACTTGGCCCTCCAGTATCTTCCAGGTGTATATTATTTGATATCTCTCTCGTCTTCTTTCTAGTGAGTACATTTGGAGGGCTTTGAGACGATCCCAATAATTTAGGTGCTTTATTGCGTCTATGCGTGCCGTATATGTTCTCTGTATTCCCTCTATTTCAGCAATCTCTCCTGCTCTGAAGGGGGAAGTGAGTACTGAGCAGTACTCACTTAGACAGACAACACAAGTGACTTGAAAAGTACAACCATTGTGATGGGATCCCTGGATTTGAATCCAGGGATCCCATCACAATGTAATCCATCCTATCATTTTTCTGGCTGTCGCAATATTTGCTTGGTTATGCTCCTTAACCCTCAAACCGCTAGGGGCCCAAATGGAATTCACACCCACAGGCGCGAAAAAAAAAATAAAATCCAAAAAATTCTTTCGTCTTATAGAAGTATTCATTTTTGTTCCCTGATCACAGAAAAAATAAAAAATAAAATCGTAGGTGGCATATTTTAGCCGCAATAGGGTAGGGAAGTGTGGCAAAAAAGGGGCGTTGGCAGAGCCTTCGCCAGACGAGGTCTACTCCGCCCGAGCTGTCAGACGGCAGTTGCCACAAATATATTATTACCTAATTATTTCAATGTCTCTGATTGATTTTTTCTTAGTTTTTTTGCAGTAATATTATTCCATACAGTGAATTGTGGTATATTTATATTATAAAATGTGTGAACCATCGCTGTACTCAAAATTATGGTGTGCATATTAGTGATTCAATTATTATGTTCATAAAACAATAAACAAATAGTTTTGCTGTTCTTACACTATATACACAGGTTATATACAAGTATTTGCATGTTTTGTACACCATAACGAACTACTAAGTTGGTCTTGTGAGTCAAAAAGCAACGAGGAGTGATCGCCAAGCACCAGCGAGCCACTCACTGCCACTCCCTCCCTCAACACCACCTCACTCACCCTCATTCACCTCCCACAATACTCTTTCTGTATTTATTCACTATACACAGACGTTATATATATACGTATTTACATGTTTTGTTCACCATAACTGTACATCTAAGCTTATATGGTGAGTAAAGGCACAAAGACGTAGCTACTCACACAGTCAGCTGATCGGCGGCCACCCTCAAGGCCAGACGCACTAATATTTGTCCTCCAACAATATTGTTTGTGGTGTTATCACGCTATATACACATTATATATAAGTATCTACCTGTTTTATTCACCATACCTGAACAAATAAGCTGGTATGGTGCCCAAAGATCATAGTGGCCATCAGTAAACATGCCAAGTCGTGCAGACAACGCTCCTCCCTCACCAAAATGGCGGCTCCCAACCTACTCCTCTCGCTGTTATCTCACACTATACACACGTTATATATAAGTATCTACATTTGTGTTCACCATGGTGAACCACTAAGCTGGTATGGTGAGTGCAGTCAATAAATGGTGGCCACACACAGTCAGAAAAACGACACCACAACCCTCCCTCCACAGCCTTACTCCTCCCTCCATGGAGCACAGCGCTAAATATCACCACAATCCTGCTATTATCAGAATCCTGGTCAGTTTTATCACAGTCAGGGGGCTTCAGTAATACAATCACTGCTAAATAATAGCAGTAAATAATGCTAAATAATAGCAGTATCATTTATATTATGGTATTTGTAAGCGATGCTGTGGTCACAAGCTGAACAGCGGTGCTGTGAGCTCGTGCTGCGTGCGCCAGCCGTGGTGGCTTGCTCAATACTGACGCTGTAACACCCAAGAACGTTGGCCTGGATTTTTTTTCTAGGTGGCATCTGGCAACTATCGATCGTGGCTGTACTATAGCTGCCCCTATTCCAGGCGGGGCGTTTAAATTATAGCGCTAGACACGAAATCATATATAAATGATGTGCGCGGTTTCGGTTTTGTCACTGATATCATTTATATACGATATGCGCGGTTTGAGGGTTAAACGTTAGGTCATCAAACATTATTATTCCCAAATCCTTTACATGCTGTTTTCCTACTATGGGTACATTTGATTGTGTTTTGTACTCTGTATTATGTTTAAGATCCTCATATTTACCGTACCTGAGTACCTGGAATTTATCACTGTTAAACATCATGTTATTTTCTGATGCCCAGTTGAAAACTTTATTAATATCAGCTTGAAGTTTTTCAGAGTTTTCAGCCGAGATAATTTTCATACTGATTTTTGTGTCGTCTGCAAAGGATGATATGAAGCTGTGACTTGTATTTTTCTGTCTATATCTGATATGAGAATAAGGAAAAGCAGCGGTGCAAGGACTGTACCCTGAAGTACAGAGCTTTAACTGCGCTCGGACTAGATTTTATATGGTTGACCGTTACTCGCTGAGTCCTGTTTGACAGAAAACTGAGTATCCAGCGTCTTACTTTACCGGTTATTCCCATTGACTTCATTTTGTGTGCTATCACGCCATGGTCACATTTATCGAAAGCCTTTGCGAAGTCCGTGTATATCACATCAGCATTCTGTTTTTCTTCTAATGCCTCAGTGACTTTGTCGTAGTGCTCAAGTAGCTGTGAGAGGTACGATCTGACTGATAAAACTGACCAGGGTTCTGATAATAGCAGGATTGTGGTGATATTTAGCGCTGTGTGCCATGGAGGGAGGAGTAATGCTGTGGGAGGGAGGGTGGTGGCAATGTCTTCTGACTGTGTGTGGCCACCTTTTATTGACTGCTTTCACCATACCAGCTTAGTGGTTCGCTATGGTGAGCACAAATGTAGATACTTATATATAACGTGTGTTTAGAGGGAATAAACAGCAAGAGGAGAAGGTTGGGAGCCGCCATTTTGGTGAGGGCGGTGGCGTCATCTGCATGATGCCACTGTGCAGACGACGGTGTTGTTTACTGGTTACCACGATGGTCTTTGGGCACCATACCAGTTTACTTGTACAAGTATGGTGAATAAAAACGGGTAGATATTTATATATAATGTGTGTATATAGTGTAATAACACCACAAACAGTATTGCTGGAGGAGAAATATTAGTGCGTCTGGCCTTGAGGGAGGCAGCCATCAGCTGACTGTGTGAGGTCCTACGTCTTTGTGCCTTTACTCACCATACAAGCTTAGATGTACAGTTATGGTGAACAAAACATGTAAATACTTATATATAACGTCTGTATATAAAAGCAAAAACAGTATGGTGGGTGGAGAATGGTGGCAAGTCAGGTGAGGTGAGGGAGGGAAGGAGTGGCAGCCAGTGGCGGGCTGCCACTGCCACTCAGCATACCAACTTAGTGGCTCGTTATGGTGAACACAAATGTAGATACTTATATATAGCGTCTGCATATAGTGAATAAAAGCAAAAACAGTATTGTGGGAGGAGAATGTGGGTGAGTCAGATGACTTGAGGGAGGGCGGGAGTGGCTGGCTGGTACACGGCGGTCACTCCTCGTTACTTTTTGACTCATAATAGTTACTTAGTGGTTCGTTATGGTGAACAAAACATGCAGATACTTATATATAACCTGTGCTTATAGTGTAATAACCGACAAAGTATTTGTTCACCGATTGATGAATATAATTGAATCAACAATATGCACACCATATTTTTGAGTACAGCGATGATTCACTCATTTTATTATATAAATATATCAAACTACACACTATTGAATAATATTACAGCAAAAAAACTATAAAAAATCAATCAGAGACATTGAAATAATTAGGTAATTATCTCTTTGTGGCAACTCTGGCCTGACAGCTGGCGATCAACAGACCGCGTGGGACGCACGCTGAGTCAGCGCCTATTTTTTGCCAGACTTCCCTGCCCTATAGCGGGCAATATATGCCACTTACGATTTTTTTATTATTTTTCCTGTGATCAGTGAACACAAATTAACAGGTTAGGAAGAAAAAATAATTTTTTTTTTTTTCAAAATGACATGCGCCTGTGGGGAAGAAAGGATATTATACCCCTAGCATGTTAAGGGTTAATGTATGATGATAACCAAGCAGGGAGACCGTTATCTTCAGAAAGACAAACAGGGGTACCTTGGTTTACGAATTTAATCCGTTCCTGGAGACAGTTCGTAACCCAAAAATTCGTAAACTGAAGCGAATTTCCCCATAAGAAATAATGGGAAATGAATTAATCTGTTCCTAACTTCTCAAAAAACCAACGTTGAATGTAATGAAATGCCATTTTCTGGGAGAGACCCGGAGGCTCCCTGGAGCTATACCGGGCTGATGTGTATATATATTAGACCATGGCAACAGTCAATCGAAGGAGTTCTAAGCCTACCGGTGACCAGAGCCAGAACCTGGCCCCCTCAAGAGAGGCATGAGGAGCAATGGCCTAAAGACACCCCCATGTAATTGGAAGCAGTCTTTGTCTGCCATCTACCAGGTCAGACACCCAGAAAGGTAGTAATTTTAAAACAAACTATTGCTGGTAAAAAAATTGCAAACTGAAAGCCGAACTAGCAAACAGAACTCCCCAATCAAAAACAAGGAAACAAACATGATGTCACCACAACCACCGCACATCTGTCTGTGCAACCTCCTCCTCCCTGGGAGGGGGACGGGGAAGTCCTAGACCTCCATGCCAGCAACTCTCCTCAGTTCAGAGGCTGAGTATCAAAAACGCCAAAACATGCCGGAGGGATGAAGCCTCCGCGTCTCACCCAGAAAATGGCGTTTCATTACATTCAACTCTGGTTTTCTGTGGAAAGCCCCTTCGGCTCCCCGGAGCTAACTAACCAAAGATAAGAAGAAAAGGGACTCACCCGGGAGCCGTCGTCACTCGCCCTCAACTCAAAGTCGAAACAACAGGCCACAATCTGCAACCCAAGGCTATACACACCCGAGAAGGACTAGGAACATTAACCCTCAAACCGCGCATATCATATATAAATGATATCAATGACAAAACCGAAACCGCACACATCATTTATATGTGATTTCGTGTCTAGCGCTATAATTTAAACGCCCCGCGTGGGATAGGGGTAGTCATCGGCGAGCCTCGACCGAACATAAACAAACCCCGCCTGGGAAAAAAATCCAGCGTGGGTCCCCTTTGTGTACAGAGCTCAGTTACCCGGCGGACACCATGGTGAGCGCATCACGTTCCGACGACCGACCCCGCTCAGCGAGACGTTCCTCGCGACCTCTGACCGAGGACGAAATTACTCGTAATTTGTTCCCGGATGGTGATGAGTCTGATATAGACGACTCAAACTTTGATCATGACTATACACAGCCCTCAGAGGTGGATACGACTGACGACGAGTGTGAACATGCTGGCTCCACCAGGGCTAGGCCTAGCATCTCGCCCATGCCTCCTCGCCCTCACTCCACCCCAATTTCTGCAAGACCACACAGTTCATGTGCTCCCTTGCAAGATATTGATGTTTTGCTCGACGATTCTGAAGAAGGTGAATCATTTTCCGGTTTTAGTGACTTAGAATCGGAAAATAGTTTCGCTAGTGCCAGTGGAGGAGTGTGTGGTGTTGCCAAGCGACAATTTGTCGCGTCAGCAGCATCTAGCCAAGCCATGCGGCACCGCATGGCACCACATGAACAAAGACCCTCAACATCGAGGAATTTTCCATCACCATCCCTGCCCGCCCCTACTGTTCCTAGACCTGCTTCAGCTCCTGGTACACGGTTTCCTCGCCGTGGTGCCGCTATTGGCTCTAGAAAGACACCCGGTGTTTTTGTGTGGAGTGATGGGACAGATTTTGTTCCACAAATTCCTGTTTTTGATAATTCGGATGTTGGAATTACAGACATTTTCCCTGATAAAGGTGCAGATATGTGTGAAATGGACTATTTTACTGCATATTTTGATGAGCCGCTAATGGAACATCTTGTTCATGAGACGAACAAATATGCAAGTGATCTCATTGATGAGGAGGAGTTATCCGATTTTTCACGTTTGCAGCGATGAAAAGATACAACTGTAGGTGAAATGTATGTGTTTTTGGCACTGTGTATGTTGATGAAACATTGTGTCAAACACGTAATCGACCATTATTGGAGCAAAGACCATACTGTTCCAACACCAATGTTTGGCAAATATATGTCTCGAGACCGATTTGCGATAATCCTCAGGTGTCTTCACTTTGCAAATGATGAAGACAGGAATGATGATGATAGGATTTGGAAGGTAAGGCACGTACTGAATGAACTTATCAGAAAGTACAGGGATTTCTACGTACCAGCTCAGAAGCTTGTTATTGACGAATCCCTTGTGCTTTTCAAAGGACGTCTTGCCTTCAAGCAGTATATTCCCTCCAAACGCCACCGATTTGGATTGAAATTCTTTGTACTCTGTGACTGTGAAACAGGAATTGTGTTACATATGATAATGTATACGGGTACAAATGTAGACATTCCTGCTAATGACCAACATGGCTTCTCAGGTAGTGTTGTGAAGTCACTGCTTGCACCATATCTGAACAAGGGCCACATTTTATACACAGATAACTATTATACCAGTCCCTTGCTAACTAGGTTCTTGCTTGATAATAGAACTGGAGTGTGTGGCACAGTGAAGGCAAAACGAAGGGAAATGCCAGTGTTTCCAGGTGCTATGCAGGTTGGTGATTGCGAGCTCAGAAAAACAGGTGGAATACTTTCAGTGCAGTGGAAAGACAGGCGTGAAGTGAACATGTTGACCACCATTCATGCTGGAACAATGCTGGACAGTGGCAAGGTGAACAGAACCACCAGAGAAATAATCTATAAGCCAGATTGTGTCTTGGACTATAACATCAACATGCGTTTGGTGGATAAATATGATATGATGGTGGGGGCAGTGGAGTGTGTACGGAAAACAGTGAAGTAGACCAAGAAAATGTTTTTCCACCTCGTTGACGTAACAATGCTGAACAGTTACAATATGTATCTTGTCAAAACAGGTGGTAAACGTAATTTCCGTGCATTCAATTTTACTGTAGTAACACAATTACTAAAGAAGTTTGGCAAAGTAATTCCTGGTGTACAGAGGCCCATTCTGAACCCGGTATTGCACCATGCTCCAACACCCAGGCTCGCTTTCAGGGATGCCTTTATGACAAACAATCTCAGGTTTTTACCACCAACTGGAAAGCGTGCAGTAGGCCAGCGTGCGTGTGTAGTATGCTGGTCAACAACCAAGAGGGAACTGTGACGATAATCTCCTTCAAGAGATTGAGCCTGCTCTTCCCTCCATAATTACGTCTTCACAATTATATAAAAAGACTATGGAAGAAATGTCCAACAACGACAACAACACCAGCAAGGCTTGCCAGGGTGAGCAAAACGTATGCAGCCAGCCACCTGTTCGAACTCCAACCACCAAACTACCCGTTGATCGCTACGGCTCCGCTGATTGGTCGCCGGTCTGGCTGCACCTGCCTCGCCCCCCCCAATACTACCTGATGTCTGGGGTCGCCCCAACATCAGTCCTCAGAATGTTCAGTGCTTTCGTGGCCAGCACTCCTCCCAGCTAGACGTTAGCGTGTACTGAGAGAGGTGGTGGCTTTAAGCCAATATTCCAGCACCTCCCATTTTACTTTGTATTGCACTTCTTGTTATTTTGCCTTAACGTAACTTTTCATTGTGTCATCTAATTATTCTTATTATTTTGATTGATTTTATTATAAGAATTTGTTTGTGCATTATTTTCATGTTTTGATTTATTTAACGTAATTAAAATTTCATTGTTAAAGTTTACTTGTGTTTTGTGTGTCTTCTCCTTACCTTACCACAGACGAAGTTCCAGTTTTTTCTATTTTTTTTTATAACTATGTGACGAGGCCATACCCCTAGCCTTAAACAGCCGAACACCAACGCGTTACCGTCACAAGTTATATGGGGGCCTGTCCTAGGAGCTTCACTCAGGTACTGGTGCCAAGTGGTAATTTATGGTAAGCGTATTTAACTTTGTTAACGTAGCTTTACTATTTTTCATTCAATTTCATTTTTTATAAGGTGCGGTGTATTGTGCATTACGAGAGTAACATATAGTGAAGGTGAGACAACTTTGGATTACGTGGTGACTGTAGGCCGCAGTCATACTCTTAATTGGTCATCTCTCCCTCCTTGTTATTACTCGTATTTACCATCTATGTCCCTTGAATATTTCTCATTCTGACAGATCATCATATTGGTACCCTGGTACTGTGGTCTGCCCCGGGTCAAGAGTACCCAATCTTCTGCAATCTGACTGTAGGAGGACAAAGAGGGCCATAGTTCCTCTAGCTCGAACTTTAGTTGCTGAATTGGGACCTCAGCAGCAGTTCTCGTCACCAGTTGACACCTCGCACCCCTACACGTCAGTCAGAGATGATGATACATACAACGGTAGGGAATTAGCTTATTTTTTCAGAGCACAAAAGTTCGCTAATTCTGTAAGTATCATATTAAATTCAGTAGGAAAAACTTGCTTTATGTCCTATAGAGACTTGGCAAGGTATGCCTACATCCTTGGACTACCAATTTTACTTTTGAAGCATTTAACTGTTTCATTTGTTTTCGAAACTTTGTTTCATTTGTTAGTAGGATTTTCTTGCCCTTATTCTCTTACATGAGTACCGGGTACAAGATTTCCTGCGCCCTTGATTTAATTTAATCATTTAATATCTTTCACTTAACGTTAATTGTTAAAGATCTCACAGGATAGGTACCAGTTGCCACGTTGTCCTGTTTCTGACATTCACTATTGAATATTCGTGTACCTTTATTTGCTAATTTCACCATGTTTCGTCTCCAAACTTTCCGTGCAAATCCAGCAGGTGAAATAGGGACTTTAAGTCGTGCCAAGAGGACTGAACTACAAACTCTTGCACATGAGTATCAACTAGAAGTTCCCTACCAAGCCAACAAAAATGACCTACACAACCTGTTGCTGGATTACTATTTAGAGCAAGGTAAGATAGACTCTGAAACTCATGAAACTTACTATATTGCAGAGAAAACTGACTTGGCAACGATGAAACTTAAACTAGAGCTGGCCAAGATTGAACGTGAGCAGCAAAGGGAAGCCCGCGAACAGCAAAGGGAAGCAGCTGCCATACGAAGGGAAGAGATCGCCCTCAAGGAACGTGAGTTTGCAATGCTCCGTGAGCGGGAAAGAGTACAGCTTGAAACCAAACAACGCGAGTTGGAAATGCAACGTGAACATGACAAGCAACAAGCAACTCTGGCTCTAGAGTGTCGTCAACGTGAAATCGCCTTGGAAACTTCCCACTTCACTCAACGCCAGCAAGCTACTGCCAATCTTCCCGTCAGTTTTAATATATCACATGCAAGTAAGTTAATGCCATCCTTTGTAGAAGCAGAAGTTGATGTGTTCTTTACCACCTTTGAAACCCTTGCTAATCAACTCAGTTGGCCTGTCGACCAATGGGCAACACTTCTCAGAGTCCATCTTACAGGTAGAGCTGCAGTCACACTCAGTACTTTGGCGTCTGAGAATGACTACTACACTCTGAAACAAGCAGTGTTGGACGCCTACCTACTTTCCACAGAAAGTTATAGAAGGAAATTCCGTGACCACCTGAAGGCAAGTACCACTACCTTCCTTGAGTTTGCTAACACGAAACGGAGGTATTTCATGAAATGGCTGGAAGCAGCACATGTCTCTACTTTTACAGAACTCGTCAACCTGATGCTTGTTGAAGAATTCTTGAGACGTGTGCCACCTCCTGTCCGCCTCTACTTAGCAGATAAAGAAGAAACCGACTACCTGAAGTGTGCTAAGTCGGCTGACACTTACAGCCTCATCCACCGGCTGACACCTGAACCATCCTCCAGTAAGAAGTCGTGGTACAGTTACGAGAAGGTGAGCCCCGATCAAGCTGGTTCACAACTGTACTGCAAGTATTGTAGACTCTATGGACATACCATAGACAAGTGTGGTAAGTCTCAATACAAGGGAACCACTGACCAACAACGACCCAAACCAACTCCTCCTAAGTCCGGTAAGCCTGTGATGAATGTTGGTGTTGATGTTAATGATCTTTCTCTTTTCAGTAACCACCTGTATACTGGAACTGTCTCTGCCAACGGTTCAAATCCGGAGGGACGTTTCAAATTGAAGATCTTGAGGGACACAGCGGC
This sequence comes from Procambarus clarkii, assembly GCF_040958095.1. Taxonomy (NCBI): domain Eukaryota; kingdom Metazoa; phylum Arthropoda; class Malacostraca; order Decapoda; family Cambaridae; genus Procambarus; species Procambarus clarkii. The sequence continues at coordinate 14,619,116 of NC_091229.1, forward strand.
TCTACAATCGATCATCTTGAAGTCGGCTGTGCCCAACATAGTCTACACCGGGGAAACAGTCTTCATCACTGACCTCACTGCTACCACTCCATACCCTCTCGCCAGAGTCCACCTGGATTGTCCCTACGTGAACGGGGAAGTCCAAGTCGCCGTCAGGGAAAAGCCTTTTCCCATGCCTGGAGTGCAACTTCTCCTAGGCAACGACTTGGCAGAAGACCTGCAACCGACCAACCTGATCGTCATGGACAAACCCCAGGTGTGTAACTCTGTGCCAAGTAACCCTATTCTTGAGTATGTTCCAGCAGAGGTTCAAGAGAGTGAAGTTTCTCCTCCGGTTCTCGTGACCACCCGTGCACAAGCCGCACGTCCACAGCCAGCTGACTCTACTGCTACCGCTGTCCCTCAAGACCCTCAGAAACTACCCCCGCATCTGACCAAGTTGGAGTTCCGTAAGTTGCAGAGGGAAGATCTTACTTTAACACCATTGTTTTTCCAGGCTGAGACTCAACCCGACAGTATTCCTGGGTTCTTCCTAGAGAACGACTTGCTCTACCGCAGATATAGACCCAGTAAACTGAAGGAGGAGGACGATTGGGCCAACACCGAACAACTTGTGATTCCCACCAGCCTGCGGCCCACTATTCTACACCTGGCCCACGGAGCATTCTCCCACTACGGCTTCAACAAGACTTACCATGGGATTCGCCAAGACTACTACTGGCCAGGTATGGTAAATAACGTCAAACAGTACGTAAAACAGTGTCATACATGTCAGATGGCAGGCAAACCGAACGTCTCCATTCCCAGAGCACCACTGATTCCCATACAGGTGCCTGCGGAACCTTTCCACAGACTCATAATAGACTGTGTTGGTCCTTTACCTCGGACCAGTTCAGGTAACGCCTACATCCTAACCATCCTGTGTCCTACCACCAGATTTCCCATAGCAGTTCCAGTGAAGAACATCACGGCTGCTACGGTTATCAAACATCTATTGAAGATCTTCACTCAATACGGATTTCCCAGGGAGATTCAAAGTGACTGTGGCACCAACTTCACCAGTGATCTCTTCAAAAGGACACTGAAGGAGTTCAACATCAAACAGGTATTGTCCAGCCCCTATCATCCTGCTTCACAGGGTTCTCTTGAACGTAGTCATCAGACCATCAAAGCACTCTTGAAAAAGTTTTGTAGTGAAACCTCGAAGGATTGGGATAAGCAGATTGACCTAATAATGTGTATTTTCAGAAGTCTCCCCAATGAGTCCCTAGGAGTATCTCCTTATGAGATGCTCTACGGCCGTAAGTGCCGTACTCCCCTTAAGGCTTTCAAAGACTCTCTCAGAGATGCCACCTTCAGTGAGCATCAGAATGTGCCCCAGTTTCTTCAAAACCTTCAACACATTCTAGAGAGAGTCCACCGCTTTGCCCATGATAATCTATTGAAAGCCCAGGTGAGAATGAAGACTCATTACGACCAGACCAGCAAAGTAAGAAAATTCAAGCCGGGAGACTTCGTCCTTGCCTATTTCCCTATCCCAGGTTCACCTTTACAAAACAGATTTTCAGGACCCTACTGCGTCAAAGAGTGCAGAAGCAACAACACATACGTCATAGAGACTCCAGATAGGCGGCGGAAGACCCAGCTGTGCCACGTCAACCTCCTGAAGCAATATAATGGTACTCCTCCCACTGTCTTGATTAATTGTTCTACCTTCACAGAACCCTACATCCTCAGTGAGACCATCCCGGCTTCTTCTCCCGAAAGCACTGACAAGGAGTCGGCGCTTTCTAATTCCAAAATCCTTAATGATCTTCCCAAATGCTTTCAAGATAATACTCGTGCTCCTATGCCCTCTTCTAATTCCACTCTCACCTCGTCAGATAAGCCCTACATCCTCCATGTCGACGCCAATGGTACCGACGATGGTGGTGTCGTGATGCAGCAACGAGGCGAGAAGAATACACCTGTCAGCGACTACTGCTACAAGGAACGACGGAACAATTGGCAAGGAGCTACTCTTCCTCATCCTGAAGCTTCAGCACTTCACTCCACACCTGAAAAGTGCTCGGTCCACCATCAATACGGACCACACCACCCTACACCTCCTGCAGCACGCCCACTTCTCATCTCAACGTCTTCTACTATGGGCTTGCTAACTGCAGAAATTCAACCTGGAGACACGCTATACCAAGAGTCTGACAACATCTTAGCCCATGATCTCTCCAGAGTTTATGAAGTAGAAGCAACTCCATCTAATACTCCACCACATAACGACGTACTTCTTCCAGAACCGCAGGCTTCGGGGGAGAGTTGTGACGATAATCTCCTTCAAGAGATTGAGCCTGCTCTTCCCTCCATAATTACGTCTTCACAATTATATAAAAAGACTATGGAAGAAATGTCCAACAACGACAACAACACCAGCAAGGCTTGCCAGGGTGAGCAAAAACGTATGCAGCCAGCCACCTGTTCGAACTCCAACCACCAAACTACCCGTTGATCGCTACGACTCCGCTGATTGGTCGCCGGTCTGGCTGCACCTGCACTCGCCCCCCATACTACCTGATGTCTGGGGTCGCCCCAACATCAGTCCTCAGAATGTTCAGTGCTTTCGTGGCCAGCACTCCTCCCAGCTAGACGTTAGCGTGTACTGAGAGAGGTGGTGGCTTTAAGCCAATATTCCAGCACCTCCCATTTTACTTTGTATTGCACTTCTTGTTATTTTGCCTTAACGTAACTTTTCATTGTGTCATCTAATTATTCTTATTATTTTGATTGATTTTATTATAAGAATTTGTTTGTGCATTATTTTCATGTTTTGATTTATTTAACGTAATTAAAATTTCATTGTTAAAGTTTACTTGTGTTTTGTGTGTCTTCTCCTTACCTTACCACAGACGAAGTTCCAGTTTTTTCTATTTTTTTTTATAACTATGTGACGAGGCCATACCCCTAGCCTTAAACAGCCGAACACCAACGCGTTACCGTCACAGAAAAAAGAAAAATGGTGATGACTTGGTGCACAGCGGGTCAGGTCCCTCTGTGCCATGTCCGATGTTTCAACGAGTATCACAGTCTTGATGACTTCTAAATGTCCAAGACTGGTGCCAAAACATGTAAATACAGAATAAGTGAGTGTATATAGTGGAAATAAATCATAAGAAATTGTATATTTTATTGTGAAATAAGACATTTTTGTGCAAATACTTGTGACACTAATATGTGGATACAATATACATTGACAACAGTTTTATGTTTATAAATCATCTTGTGAGAACATATTGAACCACACCAGTGAAAAAAATGGGTGTAAAATACGCCATAGATACTGTAAATGATAACGCGAAAATAAATTCGCGGCAACTCGCGCTCCTCCTCCGTCGCGCCTGACTCACCCTGAGCGCACAGCGGTCCAGCGAAGATCAGGCGTGACGTCATCGACGATCTTCTCGGGTCATTTACGTCCACGGTAAGTGTAATTATTTTTTTTTATTATTTTTCCCGTGCTCAGGGAACACAAATAAAGAGATTAAAAAGAAAAAAAAAAATTTTGGATTTTTTTTTTGTTGCACGTGTGGGTGTTAATTCCATTTGGACCCCTAGCGGTTTGAGGGTTAACAAGGTAACGTGCAGCCAGGACCCTGTTCGTCTTCCAAAAGCCCCATGCCCAAAAGATAGACCAGGACATTACCAAAACAGCAGGTGAAATCCGAACTTACTAACGGTGTAGGCACGGGGAAAGATTGCAGGCTGGCTGGACCGAATAATCCTGGGAAACCCGCACCCTGGAATAAGGAAGAAAGGAAACTGGGTCAACCCAAAACATGTCCTCTGCCACAGAGGCCTTAACGCGCAAATAACGGCGAAGAGCCACAGACACAAAACATGCACCCCCACCCGAACCAACCAAGCATCAACAACATAAGGAAAGGAAAGCAGCATACTCATTCTTCGCCAGAAAAAAAGGAGACAGCTGCAAACGAAGAAAAGACCACCATGAACGAAAGAGCAGAAACTCCTGCACCGGAGGAGAGCATGAAATTCTCCGATCCGACCTCCAGAGGCCAATGCCAACAAGAAAAGAGTCGTAGAAAAACAGTCCTGAACCGAGGGGGGCCACCCCAAACTGAAGAGATGGGAGAAGAGAGCACTTGGTGTAACAACCAGAACAGCTCCGGTGGTGCATGAGCAGGCCGGAGGTGAAAACAATGCCTGATAAAGCTTGCAGAACAGAGCAGAAGTGACATCCACCCCAAATGCAAGCTGCAGCGGCTCCGCCAGCGCCACCCGAAATGAGGCGACAGTATCTGGCATAAGACAGTCCTGAAACAACCAAGAAAGGACAAAACAACCTACGAAGAGACAAGTGCCGAAAAGAACGCCAGGAAATTTAATACTGCCGTTGAGACGAAGCTCACAGGTGGGACACCAACTAAGCAACCTGATCACCATACAAGTTAGTCTCCGTGGTGTAGTGGTAAGACACTCGCCTGGCGTTCCGCGAGCGCTATGTCATGGGTTCGTATCCTGGCCGGGGAGGATTTACTGGGCGCAATTCCTTAACTGTAGCCTCTGTTTAACGCAACAGTAAAATGTGTACTTGGATGAAAAAACGATTCTTCGCGGCAGGGGATCGTATTCCAGGGACCATAGGATTAAGGACTTGCCCGAAACGCTACGCGTACTAGTGGCTGTACAAGAATGTAACAACTCTTCTATGTAACAAGTGGTGATAAACACGCATCAAAAAGACCAGACGCGAGAAACAGAGATCGAACCAGCCACGTACCGGAATGGACCGATCTGCTGAAAGAGGCAGAGCCGTGGAAGACCCTCGGGTTCGGACATGGAGCAAGAAGCGCCTGAAACCAGGGCTGGGCCGGCTACCTAAAAGCCAACAGGACTACTCATCCCTGGTAAGTCTCTCTAAGCTAACCAGGACCCGGAGCAACAACCGAACCGGTGGGAAGAGGTACAGGACCCCCAACTCGACCAATCGAGCTTAAAAGAATCGACCCTGTCAGCCTCGCAGTCTGGGAAGGGTGCCACAAACACTGGAATATGCCTCAACCAAGCTGATGCGAAGAGGTCCACCTATAGGTGCCCATATGTCCGGCAGAGCCAACTGAACGAGTCTGTGTCGACCGTCCGTTCCATGGATAGAGGAATGAATTGAGACAGGCCATCCGCCAGGACGTTTGACACTCCCCTGAACGTGAACCGCCAGGAGAGCCAAACCCAGAGAACTCGGCAAACGAGTCACCTGAAACGACCAGCCCCACAGAGCCAAGGACCGCATCAAACCTCCGCAGTTCAGACAATGAACCACCAAATGGAGTCGGATCATTGCTCCATGAGCAACACGAACGCTCTGAAGCGTATGCCACACCACCGCGAACTCTTGCACCTTGCTGTGTGTGCTATTTGTATAAAATTAAATACAAACACATTATTAACACTTATTACTACCATTTACATGATATACAATGACAAATTATAATGATACAAAACACTTTTCACTCTATAATGTCCTGTGAGTCACTAATATCTCCCACCAGTTGCAAGCAATATGTTGAGTTACCAACCAAGCATTACAAAAAATATATACATATTCACATATAAAATAATTATTTATATATACACACAAGATGTTTTAGAGCATGTGGACCACATAGGCTATCCAGGGCAGCCAGCCCATGTGGTCGGCCCAATAGTAATAACAAAAAAACAGCATTGAATGTAATGAAATGCCATTTTCTGGGCGACCCCTGGCGGCTTCCTGAAACTATCCAGACTGATAGGTGCTATATTAGTTTGGGGACATCAGTTATGTGAGTACTGCCTACCGGGGACCATAAGCCAGAACCTGGCTTCCTTAGAGAGGTGCAGGGAGCAATGACCATATGAGCACTCTACATTTAGAGTATGTCATTTCTGCCATCGACCGGGGTATACCCCCAGAAAGGTAGGAACAACAATACAAACCTCCAACAGGTGAAAATTGCAACCTACAGCCAAACAAACCCAAAGAACTCTTCCCTTAAGAAAACAAATAAACAAGCAAATTGTTATTCAATTAGCACGCCTGCTTGTTAGTGCCCCCATTTTCCCCAACAGGGTGGGGGGGGGAGCCATCTCAGGCGAGCTGGCCTGAGACCCGCCAGTTCGTAGAATGATGAAAACCACCAACTGGAGGGGAGGGTGTCTGGGAGGGGTGTCAGGCCTCCGGGACTCACCCACAAAATGGCGTTTCATTACATTCAATGCCGATTTTCTGTGGGAAGCCCTGTCAGCTCCTTAAAGCTATCTACCCACAGAGAAGTAAAAACAGGGACATACCTGGGAGGCAGCAGCACCACAAGTCTCAACACGAAGAAGCAACAACAGGCCGCGACAGACGTCCCAAAGCAACACGAGGCCGCAGATGGCTTGGAATATTGACAAAATAATGGGCGGCCAGAACCCTGTTTGATTTCCCAACCACATGAGCAGAGCCCTCTGTGCCAGAGAAGAGCATGAAACTCCCCAACCTGAACCCCAAATTCTAAAGGCTACAAAAACAAAGCTTTCATAAAACAATCACAGACCGAAGGGGGCCACAACAAACAGAGGAGAGGAGAGAAACGAGAGCAACCGGTCTAAAGACCAAGAAGGCTCATATGGCACATTAGCAGGCAGGAAGTGAAAAAACACACGAGAGCTTACAGAACGGAGCAGAAGTGACATCAACCGCTCCTGCAAGCTGGAGCTGCTCCGCCAATGCCACACGATAAGAAGCAACAGTATTCGGCGTGAGATGCTGGTCCTGAAAAAGTCAAGAAAGAAAGGGCAAAACAACAGCCCGAATGCTATTCAAAACGAAGTTATGCCCGAAACGCTTTGCGTAATAGTGGCTTTAGGCATTGTATGTACTAGCTCTACCTATAAGTCAACCAATCCTTGTAAAAAATTTATTGTATGTATGTACCTTACCTAAATAAAATTGTATTGTATTGTAAACAGGAAGTCACTGACAAGACTCTACGAAGGGAAAGGAAATGGAGGTTGTTCGTGGTTGTTACAGGACAACCACGAACGGAAGGACAAGACAACCCTATCAGAGACCGAAGTACACCTATGCAGTGATAGGAAAAACCGGAAGGACTGACAGGAAACTTCATACTGCCGCCGAGATGAAGCACGCAGGTGGGAGACCAAAAATGAAGCCACCTGCACCCCATACAAGTGATGATAGACTCAAGTCAGAAACTCCAGACGCAAAGACTCGAGGAGAACGAACCAGCCACATAACGGGCTGGACCGATCTGCTGAAAGAGGCGGAGCCAAGGGAAGACCCTCGGGTTCAGACACCGAGCACGCAGCACCTGAAACCAAGGCTGCGCTGATCACCAAAAAGCCAGAAGGACAACTCTCCCCTGGTAAGTCTCCAAGCGAGCCAGGACCTGGAGTAACAGCTGAACTGGGAAAAAGAGGTAAAGGTAACCCCCACCTCACCCAGTTCTGCCTGAAGGCATCGACTCCGACTGCCTCGCAGGTGGGGAAGGACGTCAAGTATACCGGGAGACGCCTCGACCACGCTGACGTGAAGAGATCCACTTCTGGAGGCCCAAACATCCAGCAGAGCCAACTGAACGAGTTGGTGTCGACCGTCCATTCCGTGGACAGGGGAATGAACTGGAACAGGTGTTACGAACCCGGATCCAGCGTCCGAGCACGGAGCAGTAACGACCGCGCCATCTGTGGGTCAGCTCCCAAACCCCCCGCCAAACGACGACGACACCTGGTGCGGACGGCGAATACCGGCCACAAGGGCCAGTTTCCAGTCCTGTGCAGCGCTCAACACAGCCGCTGCTGACCTCTGGTGAGGTGGTGCTCAGACACCAGCGCCATCTATGGAGTGGATAGGTGGGCGTTTGTGTCTGAGCCTGTAAGTGAGGTGCCTTAGTGTGTCCCAGTTATTGATGACGTGTCTGCTTACAGAGTCGACCTGGGACTGCTGTGATGGGAGTTGAGAGTCTACCCGAGGCAGCCGTCTCCAAACCTTGAGCTTTGCTGCAGCAGTTGTCCCCCCGGAAGAACACTGTGGTGTGTTAGCCTGCCAGTGGAGTGGCAGTAAAAGGTTTACCCGGGACCGACTGTTGGAGACGATCGTCCACTGGGGTATTGAGGACGGGAGAGTGACTTGTGGTGTCACACGAGGCTCCTGTCCAGGGCGTTCCCCTTATATCGTTCGTGGAGTGGCCTGACCAGCCTTGCTGTTCTGGAACCTGCCAGCAGACCAGCTGGACGTGTGGTTGACGGCCTCCACGGCGGTGCCCCCAGTGGACCTGTGTTTTGGCTGACCTGTGGCCAGGGTAGGCTCAACTTCGCAGAGATTTCATTGTGATGCCACGAAGAAGCACCGAGGACTCAGCACCGAGCGTCTGGATCCAGAGTCTTCAGTTAGAAGACAATTGTGTGAACAATCCCCTTGTATAGTGTTAATACCCCTCCCCCTGTGCACTCTTTTATATCTTATTCATATATTTGGTGACGGTGAATTATAATATTAAGTTCTTAACTTTCTTTCCCTTCCCCCTTTAAGTTATTTGCGTCACGGATCACATCCCTTGATAGCCACTACTGGCTTGAGAACGGATATAACTTCCTCTAACAACATCAGAGTAAGGATCCCGTTGCGTCCCGAGAGGGCCGTAACATAATTGGCATCCCCAGCGGGATGCCAATTATGTTACGGCCCTCTCGGGACGCAACGGGGTTCTTACTCTGATGTTGTTAGAGGAAGATATATATCCGTTCCCAAGCCAGTAGTGGCTATCAAGGGATGTGATCCGTGACGCAAGTAACTTAAAAGGGGAAGGGAAAGAAAGTTACGAACTTAATATTATAATTACCATCACCAAATATATGAATAAGATATAAAAGAGGAGTACACAGGGGGAGGGGTATTAACACTATACAAAGGGTAATACACTGTGGTCTTCTGCTGAAGACTCTGGATCCAGACGCTCGGTGCTGAGTCCTCGGTGCTTCTTCGTGGCCCCACAATGAAATCTCTGCGAAGTTGAGCCTACCCTGGCCACAGGTCAGCCAAAACACAGGTCCACTGGGGGCACCGCCGTGGAGGCCGTCAACCACACGTCCAGCTGGTCTGCTGGCAGGTTCCGGAACAGCAAGGCTGGTCAGGCCACTCCACGAACGATATAAGGGGTACTGAAGACAGGAGAGTGACTTGTGGTGTCACACGAGGCTCCTGTCAAGGGCGTTCCCCTTATATCGTTCGTGGAGTGGCCTGACCAGCCTTGCTGTTCCGGAACCTGCCAGCAGACCAGCTGGACGTGTGGTTGATGGCCTCCACGGCGGTGCCCCCAGTGGACCTGTGTTTTGGCTGACCTGTGGCCAGGGTAGGCTCAACTTCGCAGAGATTTCATTGTGGGGCCACGAAGAAGCACCGAGGACTCAGCACCGAGCGTCTGGATCCAGAGTCTTCAGCAGAAGACCACAGTGTATTACCCCTTGTATAGTGTTAATACCCCTCCCCCTGTGTACTCCTCTTTTATATCTTATTCATATATTTGGTGATGGTAATTATAATATTAAGTTCGTAACTTTCTTTCCCTTCCCCTTTTAAGTTACTTGCGTCACGGATCACATCCCTTGATAGCCACTACTGGCTTGGGAACGGATATATATCTTCCTCTAACAACATCAGAGTAAGAACCCCGTTGCGTCCCAAGAGGGCCGTAACAACAGGCCATCCGCCAGGACATTGGACACCACCCGAACCTGAACCGCCAGGAAAGCCAAACCACGAGAACTCTGCAGACGAGTCACCTGAAGCGACCAGCCCCAAAGAGCCAAGGACTGCATCGAATCCCCTCGGTTCAGGCAATGAACCATCGAGGATCAATCCAAATGGAACCGGATCATCGATCCGCGAGCGACCTGAACCCTCTGGAGTGACAGCCACACAGCCGCGAACTCCCACACCATGCTGTGAGTCCGACAGAAGGACGGACCCCACCGTCCCTGGCTGGCCTGGTGAACACTGGTCACAAAGCCCCAGACAAGAGACGATGCATCTGTGAACAAATCAAGCAAGAGCTTGGGTAGGCGCCAAGGCACTGAACCCTGAAAAACTTGAAGAGGAAGCCGGCGACACAACAACTGAAGCTAAGCCCCTGGAGGCCGAACCCAGCGGTTGCGAGAGAGGCGGAAGGGATGTCCCCGAAGGACCAGAATAGCCGACAAACCAACACCCAACCCGGTGAGTAGACCATCATGGCAAAGTTTAGGTTCCCACACAAACCCTCGAGCAACCACAGCGTGACCCAGGAGCCCCTCATAAACAGACAAAGGCGGAAACGCTGGCGAAGCAAAGCCGCCGGAGGAAGAGACAAGGAAGTGATCCAAGCGTTCCACACAAGACCCAGCCAAGATCGAACCTGAGCGAGAACCAGACAAGACTTCCGCCAGTTCACCGAGAACCCGAACCCAGAGAGGTGGGAAAGAACCAAATCCCTGGCGAGCAGACATGCGGTCTGGCTGGGAGGCTAAACAAGCCAGTCGTCGAGGTAGGCCAGAACCCAAACACCTAACAGACGCAGGCGGGCCACCACGACCCGAGTAAGGCGAGTGAAAACACAAGGAACCAGATTCAAACCGAAAGGCAGGCAATGAAAGCGGTAACCTTGACACCCCACAACAAAACCGAGCCAGTCCTTGAACCCTGGACGAATTGGGACGTGCCAATACGCATTCTCAAGGTCCATAGACACCATCCAAATGCCCGGCCCCAACAGAAGATGGACGTGGGAACAGAGTAGTCATCCGAAAGGAGGGCCAGTCCCAATTTGGGACCAGAAACAGGCGGGAAACCCACCTGAGGGATGAAGTCGTTTCGACTACACCCAAGCGAACCCACTCCAAGATGACTCGACAGAGCGCAAGAAAAGAGGCCTGCCCCGCCACCCTTCAGGAGGAGAAGCCACCCAACGCAACCGCAGGCCGCACAAAATGACCCGAAAAAACCACAAATCATGGTACCAGGCACGAGCAAACAGAGCAAGTTTCCCCTCCCCCCATTGCCCTGTCAATGGGACGAACTGCAAAGGGCCCAATGCACCTTACGAGAACCCAAGCGGCGCACAGCCCTCTCACCGAACAGAAACAGAGGGTCTTGATACCTGGTTGATACTTGGTTGATGGGGTTCTGGGAGTTCATCTACTCCCCAAGTCCGGCCCGAGGCCAGGCTTGACTTGTGAGAGTTTGGTCCACTAGGCTGTTGCTTGAAGCAGCCCGCAGGCCCACATACACACCACAGCCCGGTTGGTCCGGCACTCCTTGGAGGAATAAATCTAGTTTCCTCTTGAAGATGTCCACAGTTGTTCCGGCAATATTTCTTATGCTCGCTGGGAGGATACTGAACAACCGTGGACCTCTGATGTTTATACAGTGTTCTCTGATTGTGCCTATGGCACCCCTGCTTTTCACTGGTTCTATTCTGCATTTTCTTCCATATCGTTCACTCCAGTATGTTGTTATTTTACTGTGTAGATTTGGTACTTGGCCCTCCAGTATCTTCCAGGTATATATTATTTGATATCTCTCTCGTCTTCTTTCTAGTGAGTACATTTGGAGGGCTTTGAGATGATCCCAATAATTTAGGTGCTTTATCGCGTCTATGCGTGCCGTATATGTTCTCTGTATTCCCTCTATTTCAGCAATCTCTCCTGCTCTGAAGGGGGAAGTGAGTACTGAGCAGTACTCAAGACGGGACAACACAAATGACTTGAAGAGTACAACCATTGTGATGGGATCCCTGGATTTGAAAGTTCCCGTAATCCATCCTATCATTTTTCTGGCTGACGCAATATTTGTTTGATTATGCTCCCTAAACGTTAGGTTGTCAGACATCATTATTCCCAAATCCTTTACATGTTATTTTCCTACTATGGGCACATTTGATTGTTTTGTACCCTGTATTATGTTTAAGGTCCTCATTTTTACCGTACCTGAGTACCTGGAATTTATCACTGTTAAACATCATGTTATTTTTTGATGCCCAGTCGAAAACTTTATTAATAACTACTTGAAGTTTTTCAATGTCTTCAGCCGAGGTAATTTTCATACTGATTTTTGTGTCATCTGCAAAGGATGATACGAAGCTGTGGCTTGTATGTTTGTCTATATCTGATATGAGAATAAGGAAAAGCAGCGGTGCAAGAACTACCCTGAGGTACAGAGCTTTTAACTGCGCTCGGACTAGATTTTATATGGTTGACCGTTACTCGCTGAGTCCTGTTTGACAGAAAACTGAGTATCCAGCGTCCTACTTTACCGGTTATTCCCATTGACTTTATTTTGTGTGCTATCACGCCATGGTCACATTTATCGAAAGCCTTTGCAAAGTCCGTGTATATCACAGGATATATCATATCCTGAAGGCTGCGCCTGCGCCGAATCCGATATCACTGGCCTACCATGATGGGAAGAACCCCTAACCCTGGCACGACCCTTCTGGGAAGGGCCCCCATGAGACCCCCCAGAGGACCAACAAGTCCAACATTGGACGACAACTAGCCGAAGTAGCCTACAGACTCTGCAAACAGCAACGGACAAAAAGGTGAAGACAACTAAAGAGCCAGGACCCAAGTGGATTTCAAGAAAGAAGCGAGCACCACCTGCTGACACGCGAGTCGAGAAGCAAAAAAACCTGAAACCGTATCCCGCAGGAGCGGCGCGAACAGCTTCAATAATGCAGACGACGTATGCACCACCAAGGACAACACACTGGATCCAGAGGCAGCCCCAAGCTCCTCCACATCCAACTCAAGCCAATCTGAGGACAGCTTGAGGAGGGAGAAGAACCGCAGGGCCGAAGCCAACAGGCCACATGTGCGCAACTCCTCCGTGACCAGAGCAGCCAAAAGGGACGGAACCTGCACATGAAACTGCATCACACCAACGTCCCATGGAAGGGCAGGGGTGAACAAACACACATTGAGATGCGCAAATTCGCCCCCCAGGAAAACCTGCAACGCCCTCCACTCAAGCGTGTGGGACCTACAGAACGTATGCCAAGCCTCCAACGAGAAGAGAGGGCAGTCTGCTAACCAGAATGACTCCAGAACTTCATAACGAACCCAGTACGGACATGAAGATCCACATACGAAGGAACACGGATCAATCACGAAAGCATAATCCGGGTCATGCAGAAGGTAAGCGGCAAGGGGCTTCCCGCACCACATGTGACAGGGACACGAGAAGCCGAAAACCTACGGAAGGACGGGACCGAGGAATCCACAGGATCACGGAATCGTACCCGGGAAGGGGTAAACGCCAAATCCAATTCGTATGAGGAGGGAGCAAAGGAGAACCCCTCTCCTTGTAACACCAAGCCTCACTCTGAGGGTACATTGGACCCTCCCCCAAGGCAGGGTCTAATGGGTCCCAAGGTCCCCAAGGCAACCTCTTCCCCGTCCTGGGAACTCACCCCGAGGACTCAGAGCCGAGCCATCCTTCAAACCCCTCGTCTCTAAAGAAAAGGCAGGAGCAGCCGAAACAGCAGGAACGAAGAGAGGCCACTGGTCAGACACAGAAGCTCCAGCTGGAGGAATAGGCTCAATGCCTCCGCCACCACCACAGAAGGAGACTTCCTCAAGACAGCCCGAGTCTCAACACCAAGTAAACCCTGCCCCGACTCTGAAACCCCCAGACGTTTCAGAGCAGGAGGCAAGGGGGAGGAGGGACTGGATGAACAACCGAAGGGGAAGGACAAGAAGGGGCAGACAGAACCAAAGTCGAAGCGACTCCCACTCCAAATTCCAGGTCCTCTAGCCAAAACGGGGCAGTCTCGGGGCATCCAGGTGTGAGAGGATGGTTTCTCAAGATTCTCCCACAGCTGACTTGAATGGCTCATCGCAGTGCACAGTGCACCGATATCGTGCACAAGCCCTATCTCTGTTAACCCTGGATAGTAAACTGGCATGTTGGGTATCTCCAGGATGTCCACTTAACCAGGAATACGTTTATAATATGGAGGCCGCCATATGTCCAGGCAGGAAGCAGATACAGGGAAGTAAGCATACTTGCTACAGGGTCAGAGAGTACACAGGAGGTGCCAGGCGTGGGAGAGGGAGAGGGAACGCCAGCTCAGGCGACAGATCTGACCTCTGGGGTCAGCCTCAACCGACGCGATGGAGAATAACAACTGTGACGTGTTCATGATGTCACCTCTGCTACTGATCAGGGAACAATCAATATGACTGGTTCCCGCTCTTTTGCTGCTATGCCATTAGTCAAATTGTAATCCCTTGTGTGTGTCCCACAAGATGCCCTGCATTCACTTGCAAAGGCATTCACGTGAGGGAGCCCATGCATAGAGGACGTGTCCTGTTCTGTTTATCGGCCAATAGACAGAAGAACACCATCTATTCCTCACCATCAAGTTAAACTCAGCATCTTTTCGATATACCAACGTTTGCCTGGAATCGCGATCGTGACTATATTGCTTAGAAGCCTAGTGACAAATCACCAGAGCGAAACAGACTGGTATCAGGTAACCCCTGGTGACAAGTTGAGATCATTGTGAGTGACCTAGAGTGAACTAAGGAGTGCCGCTGCCTAAGTAACCTGTGTGGGACTTTACCACAGTGTACCGCATGGTACCATATAACCTGCAGCCGCCAGCCGCCACTCTGTCCCGAGCGTGTAGCCAGCACACCGCCAGCCGCTGCCCTCACGGTACTACATGACGTCACCACCCTTACCGCCAGTGCCAGAGTGTGTGCTTGTGTCTGTTGGCATACAGTGCGCCCTCTTGCGAGTACCCCCGTGTCAAGTACAGTTTATGGGAAAGCCTGTCGTCAATGGTCTCACGTCATAACAAGGAAACCAGCTGTCAGGCCACCTACAAGTTCTTGCATAAATGTGCCTGAGTGAGCGAGTGAATAAGAGAGGTAGCCTACCTGTAAGTACAAGATCTTGTCATTGTTTTATTGTGTCTGTGTTGATCTGAGGTATCAACCACAGTTCTCACCTTCTCATACCTGACACAGGTATAGGTGAAGACACCCCGACGGTGTATGCGTGTTTATCTGTGTGGTATCACGACATTACACTCGTCTGTGAATGTGAGCTTCACATGCACCACACATTTAGTTATTGTGTGACATTATTAATATTGTGTATGTTATTGCCTGTCCCATTGACAGTGTACTGTATTTGTGATTTATTGCATATCATCATTACCACAAGTATCCGGTTGGAACTCTTGTAATCCCTTTGCATACCGGCAACTAGGTTTGCCGTGTTAATGATTGGCTGTCAATTGTGTTAAGTTAGGTGTTTCTCCACGAGTGGATCCAAATCGATTAGCCAGACGTCAAGAGTCTCGCTAATGCAACCATAGCCTTTCTGACACCAATCTAAAGTAAATCAAGCACCCTTTGTATTAGTGGTTAAGTTAGTAAATAAACTACTGTTAAGCTTTATGCAGTGTTTACATTGAACCACTTCTGAATACTGCCAACTATTTACTCAAGCCTTCAGCTCTAGGTGTCTTCAACACCGAGTTGCCTAATTCACTAAATTATAAATGTGATGAGGATCCTAGGAGTCCCTTAAAGTGTTTCAATCATTGAGGAGATTCCAACGATCAACATGGACCAGGACCAGGTGAGGCTCGTTTGAGAAGAGACCCTCAAGGGCTCTAACTTGACCTTGCTCCCAGGCCCTGTACGGTTGCTCTCATATTTTCTCTGCTGATTCCGACAGCTTCGTGAAGCATCTGCCACATGTACATTGGCGACGTAGGCATTGCAGTCGGGAAAGCAAAATAGAAAACCCCCACACCAGGGAATCAACGAACCTATCATGTTGCATCAACCGAAAACGAGCAAGTAACGCCTCTGCTGCCTGCACCCATCATATCATGTTCAGTAGCTTGGGTGAACTGGAGCACATACAAAGAACAAACATCGCACGACTCCGGGTCAAAAAAATCACCGACCCAACAAGCAGCATGGTGGAGGCACATGCTGCCTGAAACCCCCTAGGCGCATGCAGTCCGAGTACCGTAGAATATTACTCCTGGCTCACACACTACCCGTAAAAACAGACCACGCCACAAGGCACAAACTAAAACCAATGCAGGAGCCAGAGGCACATGACCTGCCAGTATCACATTAGCCAAGAACTGAAGGTTGGGTCGCCAGCACGAGGGTCTGGGGCGCCCCATTCCCCCTTCTGGGGAGGAGGTGTTGCCGCGACACGGCAACATGATGACGTCATGTTCGTTTGCTAATTTTCGTTCGGGGAGTTCTGTCCACTCATTCGGCTTTCGACAGCAGTTTTTTCACCAGAATAGGGATTTGTTTTGGGGTGTTACCTTTCTGGGTGCCAGACCCGGATGATGGCAGACATAGAATGCTCCTCGTGCCTCTCTGAAGGGGCCATGTTTTGGCTCGTGGTCCCCGGTAGGCAAGACTTCCATGCACATTGACCGATGCCAGAAAGCTAATATAATACATATCAGCCTGGATAGCTCTGGGGAGCCAACGGGGCTCCCCCTCGAACAACTGTTGATTGATTAACAGTTGAAAGGCGGGCCGAAAGAGCAGGGCTCAACCCCCTCAAGGACAACTAGGTGAACTAGGTGACTACATCAGTCTATGAACTGGCAGTTGGAGCATCCCGGCTCGCCTGAGCGGGCTACCCCTTCCCCCCCTTTTGGGGGAGATGGGGGCTCTAATGAGCAGGCGCACTAGTTGGATAACGACTTGCTTGTTTATTTGTTTTCTTTTGGGTGGAGTTCTTTGGCTCTGTTCGGATGTAGGTTGCAATTTTCACCAGTTGGAGGTTTGTATTGTTACGCTTACCTTTCTGGGGGTATACCCCGGTCGATGGCAGAAATGACATACTCTAAATGTAAAGTGCTCATATGGCCATTGCTCCCCTGTGCCTCTCTGATGGGGCCAGGTTCTGGCTCATGGTCCCCAGTAGGCAGAACTCCCGTAACTGATGTCCCCAAACTAATATAGCACATCAGTCTGGATAGCTTCAGGGGGGCCAACGGGGCTCCCCACAGAAAGGGCACATATAATTTACCATACACAAAGACCTGTTGTTTGCACCAAAGTGTTGCCACACATTTTATCTACTTTTAGACATGCTTTACTGTATTTCAGTTTTTTCAATATTTTTTGCCAATGTTGGTGATTTGGGGCCCCCATAATTTAATTAAATGATTATTAATAAGAAAAAACAGTGTACAGCAGAGACTTACCTGCTGTTTGAGAATCATACCCATCTTGTCTTTCCATCTTGACCGATAATGGAAACCTGTCTCGTGTGTGATCACCATTAATCAGAAGTTCAGGTTGTTCCCCACAACACGTTTGACTGACAGTTGAGACACTTGCATCACATCGTGTAGGCATATCACATTGAGTCTCAACACTGCCATCTATAAAAAATGTGCTGAACAGCAGATTCATGCTAGGTCCGCAGCCATCACACGGGTCCGTCTGCGTTGCTATTGTGTTCGGTAGATTTGATAGGGGACAATGGCACTCTAGCAACGGCTTTTCTTTTCTTTTGGCAAATGACACAGGAGCAAATGTTGTAACAACCGGTTCTTTCATTATCTCACTCTCACTGATAAGCTCTATACTGTTACTACCATCAACATGAATCACTTTTGAATGTTTTTCTGCATCAATGTGCATTACTTCAAGAGTTTGGCCACCATTCAGGTGAATAACTTGCACTGTTACGCCATCATCCATATGCACTACTTCCATTCTTTCTCCATCTGACATGTGAATGGCATTCACCGTCTCTTTGTTACGCACACACTTCAGTTTGGATCTTGGGTTCTCCTCCACCCGCACAACTTGAACCGACGCCTCTGAACTATCACCATCTGTTCTCTCATCGACCACTACAATACAGTGGTGATTGTGTGCATCTTCATACATGGTGGCATGTATCTCTCTCTCTCTCTCTCTCTCTCTCTCTCTCTCTCTCTCTCTCTCTCTCTCTCTCTCTCTCTCTCTCTCTCTCTCTCTCTCTCTCTCTCTCTCTCTCTCTCTCTGCCTCAGACAAGACAAGGATGTTTATGTTATTCTTTAAAACAAGAATAATAATCAACAACCTTACATTTTTCACATTGATACGAACGAGTCCTTTGGTCTTGTTTTGCTGTTATCTAAAAAAAAGAAAAAATCAGTGAAAACATACTAGGCTTACATTAGATAGCAACAACTTATGATTAATTATGTAACTTTAATACTAAGGGAATCTGTTAGCAAATTGTAACAATTAGAAATGAATTTGTAGAAAGAAAATCAATAGAAAGAATAATTCATTTTGTCAAGGAGAGGCAGCTTGCCTCTCTTGCCTCACAAATCAACCCATCCTCCGAATTGACAGTACGTTTTAATACTAAGTGTAATAAGTACATTTCCTGACTGTCATACATAGTATATAATTGCACTTATAGGGCTGTAACAGTTACCTCCCCATTTAATTCTCCTCGTTTTCTGTCAAGACACTCTGAATTTTAGGATGAAGTTTTAAAGTTCAGTTGGCTATACACAAGTTTTAAATATCAGGAATTTCTTATTCAGTTTTAATAAACAATAGAGATTTTGTACAAAATTTTAAAATATCCTGAGTCACTTTACAATTTACTGATATATTTTTGTTTTGTTTTATTTGTTTTATAAAACTATAATATCAATATAGCTATAGGTTAAGTAGTAATTGTAATTAAGAAGCAATAAAATGCTTATCTTCAAAAACTAAGGCGGTTAGGTTAGGTCATTGTTTTCTATTCAGCTTTTCAGGTAAACTCAATTATTCACAATATATTTGATAGTATAATTTAATACTAAGTGTAAGTAAGTACAATTCCTGACTGTCATATATAGTACAGTACATAATTGCACTTATGGGGCTGTTACATTTACTTCCCCATTTTTGGAGGACAAGCTACACAAATACACAGCTTGCCAGCTTGTGTATTTATTATAATAATAATAATAATAATAATAATAATAATAATAATAATAATAATAATAATAATAATAATAATAATAATAATAATAATAATAATAATTGATTCACAAGAAGGTACAATGGGTTGGTGAGATTACATAAGATTTGTATTTTTACATTCCTGCAAATCCACTAACACGCATAGCATTTCGAGCAGGTCCTTCATCTTGTACATTGTACAGATGAAGGACCTGCAGAAACATTGTACTGTAGCAAGGTTTTATATCAACAAATAACTACAATATAAATTGACAGAGGTGATTACACTGGTAAAGATCTATGTCTTAAGTACAGTACTAATATTGGGGAAGTGGGTAGTACAAGATACAGTGTGGGTATAAAGCACAAGGAAGGAAACTATGAGGATGAAAGTAGGTACTTTTTGGCTTTACTTTTGAATAGGGCATAGGTTGGACAATTTTTTAATTCATCAAACAGTGAGTTCCAAAGACTGGCTCCTTTTATTTGCATGGAGTATTTGCACAGATCTAATCTGACTTTTTGGATAACAAAAATATATTTGTTTCTGGTGTGGTGGCTCATGGGTTCTATTACACTTGTCAAGGAAAAATTTCATATCAAGATTAGCATTTAGGAACAAGGTTTTGTACATGTAAATAGCACATAAGAATGTGTGTAGTGAGTGTATGTTTAGCATGTTAAGGGACTTTAACAGAGGGGCTGTGTTGTCTGAAGACAGAATTTGTTATAGTTCTGAGAGCAGATTTTTGCTGAGTGATGATGGGCTTGTGGTAATTGGAAGTGGTTGAACCCCATGCACAGATACCATATGTAAGATACAGATAGATTAGCACATAGTATAATGAGAGAACAGTCAGGAACACAATATCTGATTTTAGAAATTATTGTATATTGAACGTTTTTTGAGACTTTTTGGCTATGTATTGTATGTGGATGCTGAAATTCAGTCTCTTGTCTATGTTTATGCCAAGGAACTTTCCCTCATTTTTACTGCTAATGTTAACATTGTCTATCTGAAGTTGAATTTGATTTGATGATTTACTACCAAATAAAACCAGCGTTGAATGTAATGAAACTCCATTTTCTGGGTGAGTCCCGGAGGCTCCCCCGGAGCTATCCCAGGCTGATATGCTAATGTCAGACTTTGGCATCAGTCATATGTATAGAGTTCTTAGGCCTACCGGGGACCACGACCAGAACCAGGCCCCCTCAGAGAGGCAAGGGGAGCAATAGCCTATAGAAGCCCCCCGTGTGGTTGGAAGCATTCTATGTCTGCCATCGACCGGAACAGGCACCCAGAAAGGTAAGCGCCTCAAAACAAACCCCTATTCTGGTTACAATTGCTACCAAAAGCCGAACTAGTGGATAGAACTCCCCAACCGAAATCAAGCAAACTAGTGTGACGTCACACACTGCCGCGCCGCTGTCTGCGCAGCTTCCCCCTCCCCAGGAGGGGGAAGGGGGAGCCCCAGACCCTCCACGCCGGCTACCCACACCTCAGTTCTTGAGGCTGGATGTCAAAAACGCGAAAAAACGCCGACCGGAGGGAGGGAGGGATGCCGGGGAGCCTCCGGGACTCACCCAGAAAATGGCGTTTCATTACATTCAACGCTGGTTTTCTGGGGGGAGCCCCGTCGGCTCCCCGGAGCTAACTACCCACAGACGGAAAAAGAGGGACTTACCCGGGAGGCGGTCGTCGCTCACTCCTCAACTCGAAGTCGAGACAACTGGCTGCAACTGCCGACCCAAAGCAACACAGGCCCGACGGGGCCCAGGGACATTCACAAGGTAACGAGCAGCCAGGACCCTGTTCAACCACCAAAATCCCCGCGCCCGAATATCAGACCAAGACATATTCCCAAAGAACGCAGCAAGAGCCGCGAACTTACGAATGTCATGGGCACGGGGATAGACCGCAGGTTGGCTGGACTTAATAACCCTGTGGACGACCTGCGAGACCCGAACCCGCAAACAGGGAAGAAGGGAAACCGGATCAACCCACAGCGCGTCCCCGGACACAGAAGCCGTGGCACGCAAATAACGGCGAAGCGCCGCAACCGGACACAAAACATGATGCACCCCCGGCCTGACCAACCAAGCATCAACCACCCGTGGACCCCTCCGGAACGCAGCAGTCTCATTCTTCGCCAGGAAAGAAGGAGACGGCTGCAAATGAACAAAACAATCACCACGACCAAAAGAGCAGAAACCCCTGCGCTGGAGGAGAGCATGAAGCTCCCCTACCCGACCCCCAGAGGCCAAAGCCAACAAGAAAAGTGCCTTGGAAATACAATCCTGGACCGAAGGGGCCACAACGAAACGAAGAGACGAGCACTCTGTCCAAAGCGAGCACTCTGTCCAAAGACCAGGACGGCTCAGGTGACGCATGAGCAGGCCGGAGGTGAAACAATGCACGAGACATCTTGCGAAACGGCGCAGACGTAACATCGATACCGAAAGCAAGCTGAAGCTGCTCCGCCAGCGCCGCATGATACGAGGCGACAGTGTTAGGCATAAGATGACGGTCCTGAAACAACCACGAGAGGAAGGACAAGACCACCCGAACAGACAAGGAACTAACACGACAAAGACGCAAAAAGAAACAGAAGGACCGCCAGGAAACTTCATACTGCCACCGAGAAGAAGCCCTCGGGTGGGACACCAACAAGGAGGCCACCTGATCACCATAGATTCAAAAAACCTATACGCGAAGACTCGAGGAGAAGATCGAACCAGCCACGTGACGTACCGGCCCGATCTGCTGAAAGAGGCGGAGCCGCGGGAAAACCCTCGGGTTCGGACACCGAGCAACCAGCGCCTGAAACCAAGGCTGGGCCGGCCACCAAGGGGCCAGAAGGACAACTCTCCCCTGGTAAGTTTCTAAGCGAGTCAGGACCTGGAGCAACAGCCGAACTGGGGGAAAGAGGTACAGGTACCCCCACCTCGACCAGTCTAGCCGAAAGGCATCGACCCCGATGGCCTCGCGATCAGGGAAGGGCGCCGCATAAACGGGAAGACGCCGCGACCACACCGACGCGAAGAGGTCCACCTCGGGGCGCCCGAACGTCTGGCAAAGATAACGGAAGGACTCGTCGTTGACCGTCCACTCCGTGGAGAGGGGAACGAAGCGAGACAGGGCGTCGGCCAAGAAGTTGGACACGCCCCGTACGTGAACCGCCAGGAGAGCCAAACCCCGAGAACTCAGCAGACGAGTCACCCGAAGCGACCAGCCCCAAAGAGACAAGGACCGCATCGAACCCCCGCGGTTCAGGCAATGAACCACCAGAGAGCAGTCCGAATGGAGCCGAATCGTCGATCCGCGGGCCACTCGAATCCTCCCCAGAGCAAACCACACTGCAGCGAACTCCCGCACCGTGCTGTAAGCTCGACGGAAGGACAGATCTCAACGCCCCTGGCCGGCCTGGTGAGCACTGGTCACAAAACCCCAGCTGAGAGACGACGCATCCGTGTACACATCGAGCGACGGCTCGGGTAGGCACCAAGGCACTGAACCCCGAAAAACCCGAAGAGGAAGCCGGTGACGCAGCAACCGACGCAAGGCCCCCGGGGGTCGAACTCTGCGATCGCGAGAGAGGCGGAAGGGGGAACCCCGAAGGAACCAGAACAGCTGTCGAAGCCAAACCCGACCCGGCGGGTAGACCACCATCGCGAAGTTCAGGCTCCCGCACAGCCCCTCGAGCAACCGCTGGGTGACCCGAGGGCCCTCCAGAAACAGACGAAGGCGGGACCGCAGCTGCACTGGAGACTCCGGAGGGAGAGACAAGGAGGCGGTTCGAGAGTCCCAAACGAGACCCAGCCAAGTCCGAACCTGAGAGGGAACCAGATGGGACTTCCTCCAGTTCACCAAGAACCCGAACTCGGCGAGCTGGGAAAGAACCAAATCCCTGGCTAGCAAGCAAGCTGACCAGCTGGGAGCCCAAACCAGCCAGTCGTCGAGGTAGGCCAACACCCGAACACCCAGGAGACGCAAACGAGCCACCACAACCCATGTAAGGTGTGTGAACATGCGAGATGCCAGGTTCAACCTGAACGGGAGACAACGAAAGCGGTAACTCAGACACCCCACAACAAAACCGAGCCAGTCCCTGAACCGTGGATGAATCGGGACGTGCCAATAAGCGTCCTGGAGGTCCAGGGACACCTTCCAAGCTCCCGGCTCCAAGAGGAGCTGAACCTGAGACAGTGTAGTAATCCGAAAGGAGGGGCAATGAACCCAGGGGTTCAGACGGGACAAGTCCAGAATGAACCGCAGGTCCGCGCAGTCCCGTTTCGGAACCGGAAACAGACGAGAAACCCATCTGAGGGACGAAGTCATTTCGACGACGCCCAAGCGTACACACTCCAAGACGACTCGACAAAGCGCAGGGGAAGAAACCTGCCCTGCCAGCCCCGACCCCCACCCCAAGAGGGGAGGGGCCACCCAACGCCACCGCAGGCCGCGAGACACGACCCGAAAGGCCCACGAATCGTGGGACCAGGCACGGGCGAACAGTGTAAGCCGTCCCCCCATCGCCCCATCAATAGGGCAAACCGCGAAAGAGCCGGCGACCCTTACGAGACCCAGAACCCCACACAGAGCGAACACAGCGCTGACCAGACGAGGGAGGGTCCACAGGAGGAGCCAAACCCAAACCTGACACCAGAGGCCTACCACGACGAGAGGAACCCCGAGCCCTGGCACGACCTTTCCGGGAAAACCCAGCCCGGGACCCCCGGAAAACCAACAAGTCCGACATCGGACGACAAGCCGCCGACGCAGCCTGAATAAACTGCGCCACGGCCGACTCCTCAAACAGAAGAGGACAAAAAGGTGAAGAACGCCTAAGAGCCAGAGCCCAAGCAGACTCCACAGAGGAACCCAGCACCAACTGCCGACACGCGAGACGGGAAGCATAAAACAGGGAAACCGCATCCCGCAAAATCGGCGTGAACAGCTTCAACAAGGTAGCCGACGAACGCGCAGCCGAGGACAAGGTGCCGGACCACGGGACGGACCCAAGCGTCCTCACATCCTCCACGAGCCAATCCGTAGACAGCTCCAGGAGGGAAAAGAACCACAAGGCCGAAGCCAAAAGGCCCCGGGCGCGCAAGTCCTCCGCAACGAGTGCCGCTGAAAGGGTGGGAACCTGCACATGGAGCTGAATAACGCCCACATCGCGGGGAAGGGCAGGGGCAAACAAGCACTCATTCAGGTACTCAAGCTCGCCCCCTAGGAAAACCTGAAGCACTGTGGAAGCTTCCCGCCACTCCAGCGTGCAGGAACAACAGAAGGAATGCCAGGAATCCAGAACAAACAAGGGGCAGTCTGCTAGCCAGGACGACTCCGGAACCTCGTAACGGAGCCAGAAAGGAAACGAAGTCCCAAACCTGAATTCGGACGGATCCATTTCCGAGGCATAATCCGGGTCACGCAGGAGGTAAGCTGCAAAGGCCGCTCGCACCATACCAGGTTGGATGCAATAAGCCGAAAACCTCCCGAAGGACGGAACCGATGTACCCAGGGAACACGGAACAGAACCCGGGAGGGGCCGACACCAAATCCAACTCGTACGCAGAGGGGGGAAAAGAAAACCCCACTCCTTGTAACAATAAGCCCCGCTCAGAGGGAACAAAAACCCAGGCGGGGTCCAGCGGGGCCCAAGGCCCCCCAAGTCAGCCCCTCCCCAGCCTCGAGGTCCTTCACCACAGGACCCAAGGCCGAGTCCTCTCCCGAAGCCCCGACCCCACAAGACAAGGACGGAGCAGCCGGAAAAGCTGGAGGAAGGGGGCCCACTGGTCAGACCCAGAAGTTTCGGCCGGGAGACAAGACTTGAATGCCTCTGCCGCCGCCCCGGAAGGGGCACCCCCCGAAGCTGCCCGAGTCTCAAGATCAAGTAACCCCTGCTCCGACCCCGAAACCCTCAGACGCTTCGGGGCCGGAAGCAGGGGGGGGGGACCAGAACGAACAGAAGGGGAAGGACGAGGAGGTGCGGACTGAACCAGGATTGAAGCGACCCCCACCCCCAAGTCCGGGTCTCGAAAAGCAAAGCGGGGCAGCCCCGGGGCATCCGGGTGAGCAACCAACCGAGCGCGTTGCAACAGACGAAACCTAGACTGCAACGCACACGCCACCTGTACCCAAATAGAATCATCAGAGGATTGGGTAACTTGAGTCACAAGCAAGCAGCAACACTCACAGGACTCAGGGTCGAAAGTATCACCGACCCAACAGGCAGCGTGGCAGAGGCAAAAACAATGAGGGTCACCTTGAGACAAGGGGACCGAGTAACCCTCAAACTCGCACACAGCGAGTGGGGACTCCGGGGTCACATCCATCGGACCCACGCGCCCCCTAGGGGATTCCCAGGGTCCTGAGCGTTTACTTTAAGAGGATTCGCGCTCAGGTAGTCTCAGGCAGAGTGCTGCAAACCGGCGCCCAAAACTACCAAGCAAACTTCTATAGCTGAACCCCAGGGACGTGTACACTCACGGGGACCTAGCAGGGGGGGCGCCACCAAGGAGAACAGTGGAAGGGCAAAAACAAACTGAATAAAATGACAGAACCCCCCACCAGGCAAAAACAAAAAGAAAAACAAAACCCTGCAAGAGGACAGCGAACCCAAAGGAACAGAGCCGCCCGCGATGTCGGGAATACAAGCTGTGCAGTACCCTGCGCCCCTACCAGTGCAAACTGCCTCTTACCTGCCGGTAACAAGGGAGAACAGAACACCCAAGAGCCCAACAGGCGGCCGAAAAACCGAAAGGTAAAACGGACCAGCAGAGGCAGACCCCAAGGAGCCTGTGGAAGGTGGCCACAAGCCCCAAGGGCAGTACTTACAGGGCACCTAGGGAAGGCAGCCCTAGGCGCATGCAGCCCGAGTACTGAAGATAACTCCTGGCTCTCGCACCCACAAAACCAACACCACACACAAAGCACAGTGCAGTAGCGACACCGGAGCCAGAGCACACGACCATCGGCTATAGCATCAGCCTCAAGAACCGAGGTGTGGGTAGCCGGCGTGGAGGGTCTGGGGCTCTCCCTTCCCCCTCCCAGGGAGGGGGGAGCTGCGCAGACAGCGGCGCGGCGGTGTGTGACGTCACACTAGTTTGCTTGTTTTCGGTTGGGGAGTTCTATCCACTAGTTCGGCTTTTGGTAGCAATTTTAACCAGAATAGGGGTTTGTTTTGAGGCACTTACCTTTCTGGGTGCCTGTTCCAGTCGATGGCAGACATAGAATGCTTCCAACCACACCGGGGCTTCTATAAGCCATTGCTCCCCTTGCCTCTCTGAGGGGGCCCGGTTCTGGCTGTGGTCCCCGGTAGGCCTAAGAACTCCATACACATGACTGATGCCAAAGTCTGACATTAGCATATCAGCCTGGGATA
Source organism: Procambarus clarkii (assembly GCF_040958095.1). Taxonomy (NCBI): domain Eukaryota; kingdom Metazoa; phylum Arthropoda; class Malacostraca; order Decapoda; family Cambaridae; genus Procambarus; species Procambarus clarkii. The sequence goes on from NC_091229.1 coordinate 14,645,549, forward strand.
GCTCCGGGGAGCCGACGGGGCTTCCCCCAGAAAATGTAGTAGGTCTTTTCTATGTTTAGTGTGGGTTTGTTGGATGACATCCATCAGTTGACTTTTTTTAATTCATTATTGACAATTATTTAGTGTGTGGCAGTTGGGATCAGAATTGATGAAGGTAGCATCATCAGCAAATAGTATAGGTTTAAGAATGCTAGAAAAAAGGGCCTAAGATGCTGCCCTGTGGCACACCTACTGTTAATGGTAGAGTGGAGGAGGTTATGTTATTGATGGCTACATATTGGTGTCTGTCACCGAGATAGGAATGAATAAAATTTAGAGCAAGGCCTCGGATACCATAGTGGTGAGGTTTAAGTAAGAGGTAGTTATGGTTTACAGAATCAAAGGCCTTTCTCAGGCCAATGATGAGGCCAATTGGGAACTCATTTTTGTTAAGGGTTGTGTAGATTATATTAAGCAAACTAATAATGGTATCACTGGTACTATTTTGGGAATGAAAGCCAAACTGGCAGGGACTTAATATGATGAATTTTACACAGTAGGAATAGAGCTGTTTGTATATAATTTTTTCAAATATTTTTGAAAGTATAAGTAGATTTGATATTGGTCTGTAATTATTTATATCAGCTGTCTCGCCTCCTTTATGAACTGGCATCACTCTTGCAGATATCACATTAAGGATATCAGGAAAAGTATGACACTAGAAATTTGTTGAACAGCAGGGCTATGAGTAGTGCCAGAGCAGGGGCAGCACACATATATATCATAGATGGTATTTCACAAATATTTCCAGCTGTGGTTTTAAGTGATTGAATTATGGATATAATGTCTGTCAGGTTGACTGGTAAAAGGAAGAGAGTTTGGATAGCTGCCAGTGAGATATATAGTAACATGTGTTTGGGTCTCTGGGATTTTTCTGACAAGGTTAGCACCAATCGATGAAAAGAAGCTATTGAATACAGTTGCAATTTCTAAGTCTGTTGCAAACATGTAACCATCTTTGGAGATTTTTATCTTCTTGTTATGAGATTGTTGTTTAGATCCTTGGATGTTAGAGATGGCTTTCCAAGTACTTTTCATTCCTTTTACTTCTTTAAATCTATTCTCATAAATGGAAACTTTGGCTCTTCATATTATATTGCTAAGCCTTGATGAGTATCTCTTATCTTCTTCTTTTGTAACTAGGCCTATCCTATGTTTTTTTTCATATTCGTGTTTCTTGTTAATTGATTTAAGTATGCCACTTGTAAGCCAGGGGTTGTTTAATCTTTTGGCAGTTACTTGCTTCATGAGGAGATGATAAGTGTGTGTTGTGAAGACTTAGGGTTTTGGAGAGAAAGATGTTGGCAAATGAATTTATATACTGTGTATTATTGAGTTAAGATTCCCAGTTTATACTGTATTGTGAAGTGCATTTAAGAGGTTCCCTATTGCTATTTGCTGTGTAATCTAAGGGTAAGTTTATTGGTAACCGAAGGTGTTATGTCCATGTTTGCCGAGATGAAGGTAGGATAGTGATCGGTTGTTCTGTCAGTGGTTATACAAGAGACAACTGGGGTGTTATATTAGTCCATATGTGGTCCCAGGTTGTAGCAGATGTTTGAGTAATTTGTGTTGGCTTGGCTACTGTGGGGGATTAGCATACAGGAGTTCATGCTGTTTAGGATGTATTCAACTTGGGGGTTATTTTGTTGACAGGGGTCAATATTGAAGTCCCCTCCTAGGATGATATAATTTTCGTTGAGTTTGTTGTTTATGATTAGATTCCTTATACTATCTGAGAATGCAAATGTATTAGTATTGAAAAATCTATAAATACTGTAGCTCCAATAGTTATTGACAATTTAAGGAGGCGTCTGGTTATAAAAATGCAAAAATGAAAACTCGTTCGATTTCAATCAAACTTTTTTGACAAGTTCTATATGAAAAGTGTTTCATCTGGTCCAAGTTTCAGCATCGTAGCATAAATAGGAAGGGAGAAAAAAAATATTGAAGTAGTTGTGAAAATTATGCCAAAATGGTCAAAATCGATTATCAATCAAAAGTGTCAACTGAAATCATAGCTACGACTCTTTGCTATCACAATACCATATATTAAACAAATATTAAAATTAGTTTAACTGAAAAAAAAATTAAGAAAAAAAAAGGATTTTTTTTTTTCAATTTTTTTTTTTTTCATTTTTTTTTCGGGCGATTTGCATCAAACTTACACACCTGACTGTACGTAAGCCTATCTGTAAGGATGCCAATTTTGGAGAAAATTGGTTGATGTCAACCTCAGCCACAGATTTTAGAACCTTAGACTTTATTCATTTCTGTTTTTTTTCAATTGACACAAACGTTTACAAAACTGATTCATTTTTTATTCAATTTACATGAAACTTACACAGTATATGTGGAGGGCATCTCTCTATATTGTGAAGTTTACATTTTTCTCTAAGTTCATTTATTGATTTTATAATAGCAATAAACATGCCATATTTGCAAAAAAAAAATTGGGAACTTTGAACATTTGTATTAGGAAAACTAAAGATTTTTGGAAATTCTATAACTCAAGGGCCTTTATTATATGCTAATGTGTCAGAAAAGTGTCACAGAATAATTACATCTGAAACGTGTGTTCTGAAGTGTGGACTTGAAAATGTGTAAAAAACGTTAAAAAAAAAAGAAAAAATCTCCCTTTCTATTTACGCTGCAGTACTGAAACTTGGGACAAATTCAGCACTTTTCATATACAACTAGTCAAATAATATTGGTTGACATTGAACCACTTTTACCTGACAAGCAGACGCCCCCTTAAGGTATTTGACTGAGAATTGAGCAAAGGTATATTCACAGTAGTCATCCCTATTGCTAATAACACTTGTGCAATTGAAGTTATTTTGATAATAGATAGCTGTACCACATCCTTTTTTGTCAAGCCTGCAGTTGTGAATGGCTTTATATCCAGCTAAGTTGTATAGTTGGGTATGGTCTTTACTTAGCCATGTTTCTGTTAAAATAATGAAAGATAGTTTAGTGCCTAGTGCTTCAAGTAGCGCATTGATGTCATCAAAATGTTTACCAAGTGATCTGACATTTTGGTTGAATACTGATGGGCTAGTGTTATTTTGGAGTTTATTTTTTGCAAGGTTTACTCTGAAGTAACTACCAACAGTGATGATCAATGTGCTGGTTATTGTAGATATGTGATAGCAAATTTAATTCAGGGCCAATGGTACCAGTAATTTGCATAGAGTAAGAATGGAGAAGACTTTAAAGATATTCTGATTAGAATAAGGGGGAGGTGTGTGACAGTAGATTACATTAAAAATTACAGTGGAACCTTGGTTTTCGAATGCTCCTGTTTTCGAATATTTCGGTTATCGAGCTCAAATTCCTTGAAAAATTTGACTCGGTACTCGAGGTTTGCCCCAGTGCTCGAGTCTGTTGATACACGTATGGGGCCAACCGAGCGCATGGCATGCTTCAGTTTACCAGTGTCTCACGCTTAGTAATGACTGCGCTTGAATTCTTTGTGAAGAATTTCATTGCTTTTTGCATTTTTGGTTTCTGAACATACAAGTTCTTATTATATATCATGCCATAGTTTCCAAAAAAGTCAGTGGTAAAGTTCAACCTAAGAAAATATTTGTGTGGATGACGATAGAGGAAAAACAAGAGACAAACTAATGTCTCACTACAGGTGTTAAAACATATGGAAAACAAGTGTCTACAGACAGATTTTTAGTAAGACAAGCAAGCAGTAAGCCACAACCAGGTCCTACTGGTATGCCTGCAAAATGTAAGAGAGTGAGTACCCCAGAAATGTCATCACTGCTGTTATAATGGAACGGGACTCCCCCTTCCAAACACTAATACATCTTCTCCCCTCCCCTTCCTCACTGTCTTCCATATGCCAACAAAAGTCCTCAATAAAGATAAGATATACTTGTACGTACTGTAGTAGAAAATATAAGTAATAGTATGTATAACATGTATTTTTAAGTTAATATTCTTGGGGTGTGGAACGGATTAATTCAATTTACGTTATTTTTATTGGAAAATTTGTTTCGGTTTTCAAACCGTCTCTGGGAACCAATTAAATTAGAAAACGAAGGTACCACAGGGGGCCTGACAGCTGAGTGGACGTCACTCGAGATTTGTAGTCCTAAAGTCAATCGCTTCGGTGGAGAGATTGAGCTCCACCGAGTTTGATCCCCAGTGGAGGCGAAAACAAATGGGCAGAGTTTCTTTCACCCTGATGTTTCTGTTCACCTAGCAGTAAATAGGTACCTGGGAGTTAGACAGCTGCTACGGGCTACTTCCTAGGGGTGTGTAACAAAAACGAGGCCTGGTCAAGGACCAGGCCGCGGGAACGCTAAGCCACGAAATCATCTCAAGATAACCTCAAGATAATCACTGTACAATAAAAATTAAAATTAAATAACCACAGTGAGATGAAAATGGAATATAAAAAGGGGGCATATGATTAATAATAAAATAAACTTTGCAAAATTACACTATAATATAATAATAATAGAAATAAACTAATTTCAGTAGAATAATAAAACTTAGGAGTAATCACAAAAAATTCAAGATATAAAAATAACTACAGTATAGCAAAAAATGCAAATACACGTATAATAGGAACAAGTAAAAGTGAAATAAAAATCACGGTAATTAGTCAAGGAGGATACAGATGTCAAGTTAAAAATAAAGATTCAATAAAGATTTACAAGAATAATATTCTATATTGAGATAAACTAGATTAATATTCTAAATATGTAATAACTATATTGCTATAGTTATTAATAAATAACTATAGCAGAAAATGCAAATATAAAAGGAACAAGTTAATAATGAAATAAGAATCAGTGTAATTAGGTAAGTAGGATAGAGATGACAAGTAAAATTATAATTCAATAAAGATTGACAAGATTAATATTCAACAAGATTTTGGAATTATTAAAAACAAAAATAATGACAGTTAATTAAAGATAACAATTCAAATAATACAAACGAGTAGGTTTTAGCCAAAATACTTTACTAAAATTTTTACTTTAGATACTTTACTAGTTTCTGTTAAGATACTTACTAAGATACAGTACTAAGATACTGTATATAGATACTATATATGTATATATATACTAAGATACTGTATATAGATACTAAGATATATGTTAGGCTTATATTGAGGTCCCTCTAAGGTCGAACTACTGACCCAACCAAGCTGTAACTCCACAACAGTTGATTAACTTCCAGATACTGTACGTACCTAATTTACTACTAGGTAAACAGAGACACTAAGTGGTGAAAAATGTGCCCACCTAATCTTGTTCCGGCCGGAATTCAAACACGGAATTCCTGAGTAAGTTGAGATCGAACCAGATGGTACTACCGGGATCCATACCCATCCTGTGGATGTTAGTGGAAAAGGTTACAGAGGCACATAATACGCTCAGGGACTGAACCCAAACATTCATTTAGCTAAGCAAGTTATAATCTTGATTAGTTAGTTAAGCCGTTTAATGTACATTAACATTATATCAACAATGGCTTTGAGAGCAACCATAAGTACAGTCTCTAGGTTACCACATATGTAAGTAGCTTACTTATGTGGCGAGTTTCATAACTGATTTGCCTATCATGCATATAGGTCCCATCTCATGTGGGAATCAGAGGGAATGAAATCGCAGATGAAGCAGTGGCCAAAGCACATTTCTTAACATCTCTAGCAACCCTCTCTCTAGATCAACACGAAAGACCGTTACCTCTCAAAAAAGCCTGTTCTGCTCTTTGGCAGTCCAAATTAGACCCTTTACTTAAATTCAAATTCAAATTTTTATTCAAGTAAAAGTACATAGAGAGAAGATGAGTTACGAACATAAAGTTGGATTTACAGATAGAGCTTGTACATACAATACCTTAAGCCACTAATATGCATAGTGTTTTGGGCAAGGTATGGGGGGAACACTTAGACTAAAACTTAATAGTAATTGAGATTAAACTATAAATTGTATTGAAAAAAGGAATAAAAATAAAAGTGGTGGGGGGGGGGGGGGGGAACATGGCAGAAATCAGCAATTTTACAAATTGGTCAACAAATAGCATTGTTTAAAATAGCAAGACATGGGTTGACATTAAGACATCACAGATAGCAAACCTTTTCATGGTCCTGTCATAACACCCAGATACTCGATGTTTGTCTTACACGTTTTTGTATAGGCTACGTATATATACAATGTACTCCCTGCCCAGTTTTTCGTCTTCGGATGAATGACTCACCTGCTTGCTGGTGGTACCCACAACAAGAATGAAACATAGAACACTTCTTCTTTTATTGCCCATGTTTTTACTCCATTAGAACTCACTTTTGTAGCTACCTGCATAACCTTAATATTCCATATCTCACGTTTCCTGCCCTTCTTGACGGAGCGGGTCTTGGATTAAAGACATGTTATGCTGCCCTACAACACTTATTTAGCTTCATAACCTCTACAGGACTACATTGACACATATGAGCTGTGCCTAGGCTCATTACTGACTGTCATATTACTGTACTAATTCGCATATACCTGTGGCCTCGTCGAGGCCACTAGTCTTAGTGGCCCTCAGGTAAATCTTCACACTTCAACAATGCTTGTGAGCTGTGGCTCGTCCTCCCACTGACTGCTTTGTTCCACCAGTTTTTTAGTTAGTTTAGTTCATTTATTATGCCACCATCAAGGGAATATACTCTCACCGTCTTCTCCAAATTTAGACTGGCAGGGGAACATACCAACAACAACACATTACCCCCATCCAGTGGGGAGCAGTGAAAAAATTGCAAAACCAACATTTACTACCTATAGGTAGCAGCTTCTTTCTTCTTCGCGATACGCGCAGTTTGCAGGTTTTTCCTCCCGATGACTGCACCTAAGTAGCAGCTGACCTCTTTGTTTACAAAAGTGGCTGAGAGATCGGTTAAACTACGGATCCAGGTCGCATAGCTGGCTTCCTCCCTCGTCTTAAACATGATACAAAAACTTTTTTTTTTATTATTATTAACAAGCTTAGGTATACACAGCAATGTGCTGCTATCCTATTCTATATAAAAGATTATACAGTGTAGATAAAAAACTAGCTATAAGCTCACCTAATATTCCAATCTCACAGGATGGTTAGCTATACATGGAATCAGGGGTCGAAATGCCAGCCTCAATAAAAAAAAATGCAAACAAAAAAAATAAACACATAACATAACATAATGCTTAAGAATGCACAATATGGACAAAAATATTGTGCATATATTTTTGCACATATAAAATTAATAATATTAATTTACATTTCAGAACATTCCTATCTTGACTGAAAAGCATATTAAGGAAAAGAAGGTATAGTGTTTCGTGCGCCCCCATTTGGATTGCTGTATCCAAGCACGAAGACCTCATCTTCAGAATATAGCTGCTCTGTATAAAAATGCAACACTGGGTAACAAAAATCATCCCAGAACTATATCTACACCAACCAGCACATTAATCATCATTATTGCAAGTATTTCACAGCACACCAGGCTAAAAACAAACTTCAAAATAGCACCTATCTATCAGTTTATAACCAAAATGTTAGATCACTTGGTAAACATTTTGACGATTTAAATGCATTACTCACAGCAATAGGTACTAACCTATCGTTCATTATTTTAACAGAAACTTGGCTAAATAAAGACTATACCCAACTCTACAACTTAGCTGGTTATAAAGCCATTCATAACTGTAGGCCTAATAAAAAAGGTGGTGGCACAGCTATATATTACCGAGATACATTTATCTGCAACAGTGTTATTAGTGACAGAGATGACTACTGTGAATATACTTTTGCTCAGTTTACAATTAAATCCCTTAAATCCTCTTTGACTATTGGAGCCATCTATAGATTTCCCAATACTAACATAGCTTCTTTTTCAGACAACCTAAGGAATCTTATTATAAACAACAATCTCAACAAAAACCACATCATTCTGGGAGGAGATTTTAATATTGACCTGGGTCAACAAAATTGCTCTCAAGTTGACTATTTCCTTAACAGCAAAAAAAAAACTAGCATGAACTCCTGTATGCTAATCCCCACTATCACCAAACCTACCCGAGTCACTCAAACATCAGCCACTACCTTGGACCACATATGGACAAACATAACAGCTCCCCTTGTATCTGGTATAATCTACGACAGAACAACTGACCACTATCCTACCTTTCTCATAGCGAACATGGACACAACACCACCAAAAAGCAAGAAACTTTCATTTAGGCTACACAGTGAATCAGCTTTAGACAATCTTATAGAGGCACTTTACAATATTAACTGGGATTCTGAATTCAATAATACCCATGATATAAATTCATTAGCTAACCTCTTCCTCTCCAAAACTATAAGCCTCTACAACCTTCATTGTCCCCTTCTTACCAAGCAAGTAACTGACAAAAGATTAAACAATCCATGGCTCACAAGTGGCATTCTCAACTCAATCAACAAGAAACATGAATATGAAAAGAAAGTTAGGATTGGCCTAGTTTCAAAGGAAGTAGCTAAAAGGTACTCATCAATGCTTACCAGTATCATAAGAAAGGCAAAACATGCATATTATGTGAATAGATTCAATGAAGCAAAAGGCAACATGAAAAGCACTTGGAAAACTATCTCTAGTATCCTAGGAACTAAACAACACTCACATAACCAAATAAAACTCTACAAGGATGGTGATATACCGTCAACTGATTTAGAAATGGCAAATGAATTTAATAGTTTCTTTTCATCGGTTGGTGCTAATCTTGCCAGTAAAATCCCACAGACTCAGACTCATATTAGCACATATCTCTCAGGCAGCTATCCAAACTCTCTTCTCCTTTCACCAATCAGCCCGGCAGATGTTGTGTCCATCATACATTCTCTAAAAACCAAGGCAGGGAACACCAGTGAAATTCCGTCCATTGTGTACAAGAGAGCCTCCCATGCCCTTGCCCCACCCATAGCACTACTGTTCAACAAATCTATAGAGTATCACACCTTCCCTGATATCATCAAAAAAGTAAGAGTAACGCCAGTCCATAAAGGAGGCAATCCGGCGGACATAAACAATTATAGACCAATCTCAAATCTACCCATTCTATCAAAAATATTTGAAAAAATTATTTACAAACAGCTCTATTCCTACCTCGTAAAATTCGACATACTCAGCCCCTGCCAGTTTGGCTTCCGGTCCCAAAAGAGCACCAACGATGCAATCATTAGTCTCCTTGACATTATCTACTCAGCCCTTGACAAAAATGAGTTTCCGATTGGACTCTTCATTGACCTAAGAAAAGCCTTTGATACTGTTAATCACAACTACCTCTTACTTAAACTCCAGCATTATGGAATCCGAGGCCTTGCCCTTGACTACATCCGATCCTATCTTAGTGACAGACACCAATATGTGACCATCAATGATACAACTTCTTCCACTCTACCAATTACCGTTGGAGTACCACAGGGCAGCATCTTAGGACCTCTTCTATTTCTTATATATATAAACGATCTGCCTAATGTCTCTAATATTCTCAAACCTATATTGTTTGCTGACGATACTACCCTTATCTACTCAAACCTCAACCCACATACACTAAATAATGTTGTGAATAATGAATTAAAAAAAGTCCACTTATGGATGTCAACGAACAAACTAACATTAAACATCGAAAAGACTTACTACATCTTATTTGGAAGCAAATCATCAAATGCAATTCAGCTACAGATAGACAACATTAACATCAGTAATAAAAATGATGGCAAGTTTCTTGGCCTATTCCTAGACAAGAGACTCAACTTCAGCACCCACATTCAACACATAACTAAGAAAGTCTCTAAGACAGTTGGTATACTCTCCAAAATCAGATATTATGTTCCTAACTCTGCTCTCCTCTCACTATATTATGCACTAATCTACCCCTATCTTAATTATGGTATCTGTGCATGGGGGTCTACCACTGCAAACCACCTTAAGCCCATCATCACACAGCAAAAATCTGCTATCAGAATAATAACTAACTCTGCTTTCAGACAACACTCAGCTCCCTTGTTTAAATCCCTAAACTTGCTAAATATTAACTCCCTCCACACATTCTCTTGTGTCAACTACATTTACAAAACCCAGTTCTTAAATGCAAACCATGCTCTGAAACTCTCCCTGGACAGATGTAATAGGACCCATTATCACCACACCAGAAATAAATATCTCTTTGATATCCCCAGGGTCAAACTTAATCTGTGTAAACACTCTATGCAAATTAAGGGACCTAGTCTATGGAACTCACTCCCTAGTGAATTGAAAAACTGTAAAACTTTTGCCTTATTTAAAAGCAAAACCAAAAAGTACCTAACTTCATCTTCCTAGTTTCCTACACTGAGCTTTAAATTTGCTCTGTACCTAGTGTTACCCAATCTCCTAATTTTTATGTAATATCAAACAACCTTATCATTGTGTTCATTGCTGTCTTCTTTTATGTGCTAGCCATATGCTGTATTGTGACTACCAATTTTTGTCAACTACCATTCAAGCTGTCATTGCAATCAATCTTATATTGTTTCTGCTGTATTGTGCCTACCAATTTGTTGTCAACTACCATTTTAAGCTGTCATTGCAATCAATCTTAGCTACCTATGTGCTTTAATATACTGTACCGACAATTTTCTCTCATCTTTTTTTTTTTTTAATTTCATGTAATCTGTTATCATTTTTTTGTCTATAAATTTTGCAAGTATTTACCTCCTTAAAATTTTCTTAGATTAAGGACCTGCCCGAAACGCTGCGCGTGCTAGTGGCTTTACAAGACTGTAATTACCATATTTGTATCCTCACATTCCTTATGTACATTCTTGTATATGCATAAATAAATAAATAAATAAATAAAGTCAGCACTCGTACTAGGAACGGTTGAGGACCACAGGGCTAACGAACACTGCAAACCAGGCATCACAGGGCGGATCTCATTTAAACTTTAAAAATACTGAACAAGTTAGAGCATCTTGATCCGGACAATTCCCTCAGAAGTTCAGATGTAACACAAACAAGGAGCAACGGTTTCAAGCTCAACAAGCCACAATATAGGACTGAGAATAGGAGATATTTTTTCATCCACAGGGCTACAGAAATAGGCCCAAAATTCCCCTTCGAATTTTGCTTTGATTTTTGCCTCTGACAACTTAGGGAAGACGCATTGAAGGTCCGTGACGAACGCTGTCGACTCCTCGCCAAGAGCTTACACGTCGCTTTTGGCCGTTTGCCCGTATGGCCGAATTTGGACGTAATTTGAAAATAAAAAAAAAATGAAAATAAATTTGGGATTTTTTTTTCAACAACAGTAAGTTAAGGGTCCTCTGATAGGTTAGGTGAGCAGGAAATTCTCATAAAGTTTCAAAACGTTATGAAAAACGTTAATTTAAAGTGTCCTCTCATAACCTTTACTCAGGTTTCAGGTTACTCAGGCTTGCTTTCAACACATAACTAAGAAAGTCTCTAAGACAGTTGGTATACTCTCCAAAATCAGATATTATGTTCCTAACTCTGCTCTCCTCTCACTATATTATGCACTAATCTACCCCTATCTTAATTATGGTATCTGTGCATGGGGGTCTACCACTGCAAACTACCTTAAGTCCATCATCACACAGCAAAAATCTGCTATCAGAATAATAACTAACTCTGCTTTCAGACAACACTCAGTTCCCTTATTTAAATCCCTAAATTTGCTAAATATTAACTCCCTCCACACATTCTCTTGTGTCAACTACATTTACAAAACCCTGTTCTTAAATGCAAACCATGCTCTGAAACTCTCCCTGGACAGATGTAATAGGACCCATTATCACCACACCAGAAATAAATATCTCTTTGATATCCCCAGGGTCAAACTTAATCTGTGTAAACACTCTATGCAAATTATGGGACCTAGTCTATGGAACTCACTCCCTAGTGAATTGAAAAACTGTAAAACTTTTGCCTTATTTAAAAGCAAAACCAAAAAGTACCTAACTTCATCTTCTTAGTTTCCTACACTGAGCTATAAATTTGCCCTGTACCTAGTGTTACCCAATCTCCTAATTTTTATGTAATATCAAACAACCTTATCATTGTGTTCATTGCTGTCTTCTTTTATGTGCTAGCCATATGCTGTATTGTGACTACCAATTTTTGTCAACTACCATTCAAGCTGTCATTGCAATCAATCTTATATTGTTTCTGCTGTATTGTGCCTACCAATTTTTGTCAAGTACCATTCAAGCTGTCATTGCAATCAATCTTAGCTACCTATGTGCTTTAATATACTGTACCTACAATTTTCTCTCATCTTCTTTTTTTCATTTCATGTAACTGTTATCATTTTTTTGTCTATAAATTTTGCAAGTATTTACCTCCTTAAAATTTTCTTAGATTAAGGACCTGCCCGAAACGCTGCGCGTGCTAGTGGCTTTACAAGACTGTAATTACCATATTTGTATCCTCACATTCCTTATGTACATTCTTGTATATGCATAAATAAATAAATAAATAAATAAATAAATAAATAAATAACCTCTGCGCGTACGCCGGACGACTCAAATAGAAAACGGAACAGAACGTCACTTTTGTGAGTCGATTTATTTATTTTATTTATTTATTTATGCATATACAAGAATGTACATAAGGAATGTGAGGATACAATTATGGTAATTACAGTCTTGTAAAGCCACTAGCACGCGCAGCGTTTCGGGCAGGTCCTTAATCTAAGAAAATTTTAAGGAGGTAAATACTTGCAAAATTTATAGACACAAAAATGATAACAGATTACATGGAATGAAAAAAAAAAGATGAGAGAAAATTATAGGTACAGTATATTAAAGCACATAGATAGCTATGATTGATTGCAATGACAGCTTAAAATGGTAGTTGACAACAAATTGGTAGGCACAATACAGCAGAAACAATATAAGATTGATTGCAATGACAGCTTGAATGGTAGTTGACAAAAATTGGTAGTCACAATACAGCATATGGCTAGCACATAAAAGAAGACAGCAATGAACACAATGATAAGGTTGTTTGATATTACATAAAAATTAGGAGATTGGGTAACACTAGGTACAGAGCAAATTTAAAGCTCAGTGTAGGAAACTAAATAGATGAAGTTAGGTACTTTTTGGTTTTGCTTTTAAATAAGGCAAGAGTTTTACAGTTTTTCAATTCACTAGGGAGTGAGTTCCATAGACTAGGTCCCTTAATTTGCATAGAGTGTTTACACAGATTAAGTTTGACCCTGGGGATATCAAAGAGATATTTATTTCTGGTGTGGTGATAATGGGTCATTTCAAATTTAATTTCATTTCAAATTACCTCCAAATTTGGCCATAGCGCGCATACGAGCGAAAAGTGACGTTATTTTTAAGAGGACGGGTTGCTCCAGGAGTGCAGAGTTCCCGCAAGATCCTCACCCCCGAAATTGCCCTCATTTGTTTCTTACAACCTCAGATCCAGTAACTCTTGCATTCTATACATCAAACAATCCCTACCCCATCAACTTCTGCCAGAAAAACAAACTGCCGGTCAACAGTATCATGGAGTGAGGATCTGTGGGCAACTCTGTTCTCAATGTATTTAATCTATATGCTCCAGCAGGAAAGTTAAATTATATTGATCTTCCGGCCTGCGCTCAAGCAGAGCCAACTATCATTCTTGGTGACTACAATGCTAGACACAAGGACATTGGTGGCTCTCGCTTCAGTAACGATAATGGGAATCAACTGCTGTCGCTACTAAATAGTCACCAAGATGTGCAGATTGTGGGTGACCTTGAACCCACATATATTTGTGGAGGCATTCTAGACCTCTGTGTTGGTTTCAACGTCTCTCACGTCTGGTGCACATCATCTATTGTAACAGATTTGTTGTCAGATCATCACCCCTAGATTGACTACTCTATGTATAGGAAATACCATCCTGCCCGGTGGGACTTTCAAACGCAAAAGCTCAGTGTTCCTCCTGCTCGACGTGAAGACTTTGTTGCTCATGTGTCAGAGTGGTACAGCACTTATGATCCCTCCACAGTCCAGACATTTAACGACGATCTAGTACAGAGCATTCAGATGTTTGCTGACCCTTTAGGTCGGCCCCCAGCACCACCCAATAGTCGGAACGATATGAAAGGTAATAAACGCCATGCCTATTACAATGACCCCAAACTGCGTACTTTGAAACGCACTGCCAGACGAGTTGTTCTTGCATATAGGGAAACACGTACGCCAGCAATGCTCAAGCTCTTTCAGAAAGTCCTAGCCAAGGCGAGGGAGCGCATGACAGAGCTCAGGCAAGATAACTGGGAAACTTTTGTTAACAGTCTCAACTCTCACACCCCCCTCAGCCAGGCATGGAAGGATATTAAAAGAATTAAAGGCGATAAGATCGGCCAAGTAGCACACCCTCAACCTCTACACAGAGCAAACGAGTTATAGTCGATGCTTGGGCAACCACCTCTAGCTTCAATAAGCTTCCCCCAGACATACAATTCAGATTAAATGCTGGTTACGGAGATCGAGAAAGGCTCGTTGACTTCATGCTCCACAAGGAAGATGAATGCAACGTGCCATTTACTGAGTTTGAATTACTCGCGGCCCTAAACAAAGGCAAAGCCACATCCCCCGGTGAAGATGGTATCATTATGACATATTGCGTCTGCTCCCTTTAGTAACAGGGAATGCCCTGCTTGAGCTGTATAATATGAGCTATGTTACTGGGGAACTTCCTATCTCTTGGACCAACAGTATAATCATTCCAATTCCCAAGCCAAATCAAGAGAATGCTTTCCGCCCAATTTCCCTTACTAGCTGCATTTGCAAAACATTCGAGAGAATGGTCCTAAACCGTCTCCTCCATAGAATATGAACCACGCTATCCCCCCAGATATATGGCTTCATGCATGGAAGGAGTGTGCATCATTGCATCACCACCTTTCTTACCCTGCACACTGAAAAGTCATATACCACCTTCCTAGATCTTAAGTCTGCCTTTGATATTGCAAATAGACATGTTATCTTGAGTGAGCTTGCAAGAATGAATATTGGTGGTCGGGTTCTTTGTTGGATCAGGGGTTACTTATCCAACAGGAAGTCATCTGTATTTTTCCAGGGACATAGGAGTGTAACAGGAGACTTTGAACTAGGTACCTGGCAGGGTGGTGTCCTCAGTCCTACCTTATTTAATATCTTAATAAACACGCTGTTAAACTCTATACCGAGCAAACCCAACGTCCACATCATTAGCTATGCTGATGATATAATGATACACACCACTGGGTATGCTAACACGCAGAACACTCTTAACTCTGTATTAGACTCATGTCAGGACCTAGGTTTAATGATCTCAGCAGAGAAAACAAAGATACTAAATCGGCGCCCACCCAGGCAGGGAGGAGCTGTTCGCAAGATGCAACTGTCTGATGGCTCCCAGCTTGACTATGTAAACAGATTCAAATACCTTGGCCAAGAGGTGCCACTGTATGGTCCTGTTGTATTCAGACTCTGTCGTCAGTATAAAGAGAGGCTCCGAGCTCTCAAGGCTGCTTATCTATAAATATCTCAACTATGGTATTTGTGCTTGGGGTTCTACTACCAAAAATCATTTACGTTCTCTAATTACTCAACACAAAGCTGCTATTAGGACAATATCCAACTCTGGCCCCAGACATCACTTGGTACCCCTACTCAAATCTCTGAATATGTTAGACATTAAGTCACTGCACATTCTTTCATGTGTATTATACATATATAAAACACTAAACTGTAATGCCAATCCTGACTTCAAAAGCTTCATAGAAGGTTGTAACAGAACCCATGAGCACCACACCAGAAATAAATACAGTTTTGATATTCCTAGAGTACGACTTATTCAAACTAGAAATGCTCTTCAAATCAAGGGACCCAGAATGTGGAATGACCTTCCCAACGATGTTAAAGACTGTACCTCTCTCAACCAGTTTAAGATAAAAACGAAGCTATACCTAATAACTTCCCTGTAACCTACCTTACCCCTCTATTGTCAACCAATGTCTGTTTTTTTTAAAGAGCGCTGTTTGTCGACAGAATTGTATTTGTGCTGCTTTTTCTGTTATGTTTTCATTTCTTGTTTTCATTTTACTCGTTATGCTCAATTAGTATTAAGGTTTAGTCATTTAAGTTTTTCATGCCGGAAACGCTTTGCGTAATAGTGGCTTTAGGCATTGTATGTACTAGCTCTATCTATAAGTCCACCAATCTTTGTAAAAAAAATTCTTGTATGTATGTACCTTACCTAAATAAACATTTACTTATTTATTTATTTATTTGAGTAGGGGTACCGATGGAGTGATGTCTGGAGCCAGAGTTGGATATTGTCCTAATAGCAGCTTTGTGTTTATTTATTTATTTATTTATTTATTTATGCATATACAAGAATGTACATAAGGAATGTGAGGATACAAATATGGTAATTACAGTCTTGTAAAGCCACTAGCACGCGCAGCGTTTCGGGCAGGTCCTTAATCTAAGAAAATTTTAAGGAGGTAAATACTTGCAAAATTATAGACAAAAAATGATAACAGATTGCATGAAATGAAAAAAAGATGAGAGAAAATTGTAGGTACAGTATATTAAAGCACATAGGTAGCTAAGATTGATTGCAATGACAGCTTGAATGGTAGTTGACAAAAAAAAAATTGGTAGGCATAATACAGCAGAAACAATATAAGATTGGTTGCAATGACAGCTTGAATGGTAGTTGACACAAAATTGGTAGTCACAATACAGCATATGGCTAGCACATAAAAGAAGACAGCAATGAACACAATGATAAGGTTGTTTGAAATTACATAAAAATTAGGAGATTGGGTAACACTAGGTACAGAGCAAATTTAAAGCTCAGTGTAGGAAACTAAGAAGATGAAGTTAGGTACTTTTTGGTTTTGCTTTTAAATAAGGCAAAAGTTTTACAGTTTTTCAATTCACTTGGGAGTGAGTTCCATAAACTAGGTCCCTTAATTTGCATAGAGTGTTTACACATATTAAGTTTGACCCTGGGGATATCAAAGAGATATTTATTTCTGGTGTGGTGATAATGGGTCCTATTACATCTGTCCAGGGAGAGTTTCAGAGCATGGTTTGCATTTAAGAACAGGGTTTTGTAAATGTAGTTGACACAAGAGAATGTGTGGAGGGAGTTAATATTTAGCAAGTTTAGGGATTTGTGTTGAGTAATTAGAGGACGTAAGTAATTTTGGGTAGTAGAACCCCAAGCACAAATACCATAGTTGAGATAAGGATAGATGAGGGAGTAATAGAGCGTCACTAGGTCAGGGCGAGGTACATAATATCTGATCTTAGAAAGAATGCCAACAGTTTTTGAAACTTTTTTTGATATATTTAGAATGTGTCCCTGGAAATTCAGCTTGTGGTCAATGAGAACGCCAAGGAATTTGCCATCTATTTTGTTACAAATTTGGGTATTGTTTATCCTGAGATTTATTTGATTAGAGAATTTATTGCCAAACAGAATATAGAAAATTTTGTCAATGTTAAGGGTGAATATTGTAGTGTATTGTATTATAGCTACCTTTAAGACGTCTTAGACAAAGGTCAAAGGAAATTTTTTTTTTGGGGGGGGGGGGAATAATATATTTTTATACTTTGGAGGCATAAGAAATCAGAAATTAATACTTCCCAGTAACAAAGAACAAAAATTGTTACACAGTTTTATGCTATTTTTATTTATTTTTATTTATATATATACAAGAAGGTGCGTTGGGATTGTGAGGATACATAGCATAGTAATTACATTCTTGTAAAGCCACTAGTACATGCAGCGTTTCGGGCAGAACTATATACTGTAAAAGAACGTTGATATACACACCAATTAAACTCTGTAATTGTTATAGCATAGTATGCAGAATGTAACTTGTGTAACTAATTGAATTTTGGGGTTTAGTTCCTGAGCCCAACCACTGGGACTCTGGCTTCATGCAGGTCGGCGTTCAATCCCCGACTCCCCGACAAGTGGTTGGGCACCATTCCTTTCCCCCGTCCCATCCCAAATCCTTATCCTGACCCCTTCCAAGTGTCATATAGTCGTAATGGCTTTGCGCTTTCCCCTGCTAGTTCCCGCCTGAGCCCATCACGTATAACCCTCTGTGTATAACCTTTTCCATTACCACTCACAGGATGAGTACATTGGGTGCATAATGAAGTGAACTAAGAGTACATATGTATACAGCAAGGCTACTGAAGCTCCAGCTGAAGAAGTGGCAGGCCTTGTCATTTCTGAGAATTAGATTAGCATTATCATGCAGTCATATCCTTTCAAACGTTACCTATTGTCAGTAATATATATATATATATATATATATATATATATATATATATATATATATATATATATATATATATATATGTATATATATATATATATATATATATATATATATATATATATATATATATATATATATATATACATATATATGATATTTTATTTATGCATTGATTTACAAGAAGGTACACTGGGTTTGTGAGAGTACATATAACATTGGTGTTCTTATATTCTTGCAAAGCCACTAAAACGCATAGCATTTCGGGCAGGTCTTTAATTTAAATACAAATACAAATTTTTATTCAGGTAAAGTACATGCATACAAGGTAAGAAACAAAAGTTGATGGATTTATAGATAGAGCTAGTACATACAATGCCTAAAGCCACTATTACGCAAAGCGTTTCGGGCAGGAAAAACACTAAGACTAAAACTTAATACTAATTGAGATTAAAGTATAAATTGTGTTGAGAAAAAATAAGAAAAAATTGGAAAAAAGGGGGGGGGGGAAACATGGCAGAAAAAAAACAAAAATACAATTTGGTCAGCAAAACAGCATTGTTTAAAATAGAAGACATGGGTTGAAATTTTGGGGGTAAGGTAGGTTACATTGAGTTAATTAGGTAGTACTTAGTTTTTATCTTAAACTGGTTGGGAGAGGTACAGTCTTTAACATAATTGGAAGGTCATTCCACATTCGAGGTCCCTTGATTTGTATAGCATTTCTAGTTTGACTAAGTCGTACTCTTGGAATATCAATTAGGTATTTGTTTCTGGTGTGGTGCTCATGGGATCTGTTACAACCTTCTAGGAAGCTTTCAAGGTCAGGATTGACATTACAGTTCAGCGTTTTATATATATAAAATACACATGAGAGGATGTGCAGGGACTTAATATGAGGACGTAAAATATTTGATTAGGAAGTAAATTGTAGCAAAATTTGAGTTTAACATAATAACTAAATATAAATTGATGGAAATGATTACACTGGTTAAGTTGCTTGTTTTAAGTTCTAATATTGGGAGTGTTGATAGCACAAGATACAGTGTGAGTTTGAAACACAAGGTTGGAAACTATAAGGATGAAATTAGGTACTTTTGGGGTTTACTTTTAAATAAGGCATAGTTTGGACTTTTGGACAAGGTTTTTTAAATTCAACAAGGAGTGATTTCCATAGACTGGGTCCTTTTATTTGCATGGAGTGTTTGCACAGATTTAATTTGACTGGGGATTTCAAAGAGGTATTTATTTCTAGTGTGATGCTCATTGGTTCTATTACACCTATCAAAGAAAATTTTCAAATCGGGATTAGCATTTAGGAATAAGGTTTTGTATATGTAGATAGCACAAGAGAATGTATGGAGTGAGTGTATGGTTAACATGTTTAGGGATTTAAAGAGGGGCTGTGTGTTGTCTGAAGAGTTCTGATAGCAGATTTTTGCTGGGTGATGATGGGCTTGAGATTATTTACTGTGCTTGAACCCCATTCATAGATATCGTATGTAATGTAAGATAGAGATAGATTAACGAGTAGTACAACGTGAGGAAAGCAGAACGGGGAACATAATATCCGATTTTAGAGAGTATACCGCCCGTTTTTGAGACTTATTTTTGCTATGTGTTGTATGTGGGTGCTGAAGTTGAGTCTTTTTTCTATGTATAGGCCAAGAAACGTTCTGTCATTTGTATTGCTATTGTTAACATTGTCTATCTGAAGCGGAATTTGGTTTGATGATTTACTTCCAAATAAAATGTAGTAGTATTTTCTATGTTTAGTGTAAATTTTTTTGTTGACATCCATGAGTTGACTTTTTTAATTCGTTATTTATTATATTATTTGTTTAGCCAGGATATGTTCATCCTGTACCCCATCCTAGCCAGGCTATGATCATCCTGTACCCCCTTTGCCAATTTGGGTGAGACTAGCCCTATGCGTCTGGCCTCCAACTTTAGACCGACAGACAAACAAGCAAACAAATGGACAGACATTCTCTCTCATAGAATAGATTAAAACAAAAACAAAAATGTCTCCATTTTGTGCTTTCGCTCGACCTCAGAAATAATATGCGGGCAATAATAGCTAAGTGGTGACTCAATTTCCCCGCCCCCTTCAGCTCCGGCAGGTCTCCCCACTATATATATACATATATATTACCAACTACTGTAAAATAAATACATCTTGTCAAAATGAGTGATAAATATATATATAGAAGGATCTATAAGGGGGAATAGAGTCATATATCCCGTATATGAATGCTATGTTTGAGAGAGTTGCGCAGGCGGGGGCGAGGTGTGTGTTTACTAGCTGGGGGAGAGTGACGAGTCCGGGCGTAGGTGTGGCGGCCAGACCTGCCACCAGATGGTGAGTCTTCCCTCTATTTCTCGCTCTTCACGCTACTGACTGAGGTGAGACCCTCCAGCAGGAGGCCGTGAAGCCTGGTAGAGGCTGAGGGGGGGAGGAGGTAAGCCGGAGGAACCTCAGGAAGCTTAGCCAGTTTTGGAAGAGCGTTCGGACGGTGTGTGTGTGGGTCTGTGTTGTGTGGGAGGATTTTGGTCGACTATTTTTAGTAGTGGTTGTGATCTGTGGCGGTGAGGGGAAGGTGTTTACATGGGGGTGGGGGGGATGGGTAAACAAGATGCTAAGGGTGGGAGATTAGGGCAGAAGGTCCATCTCACTCATGACCTCTTTTACTTTGAGGAGATTGACCTCTCACAGGGTTCAAAAAGGGTCATTAATATATCTGTTTACATCCATGAGACTACCGTGTGTGTGCTTGTGTAACCCTTTTCACTACCGCCCACAGGAAGGGTATGGGGTGCATAATAAACGAAATAGACTACGTTATCGAAGTTCTTTACACGAACTTAACCTAACCTAAGCCGAGGTTAGGGATGGTGCCAATATTGGTGGCACCTGTGGTCAAGGTTGGTGGCAGTGTTGCACCTGTGGTCAGGGTTGGTGGCAGTGTTGCACCTGTGGTCAGGGTTGGTGGCAGTGTTGCACCTGTGGTCAGGGTTGGTGGCAGTGTTGCACCTGTGGTCAGGGTTGGTGGCAGTGTTGCACCTGTGGTCAGGGTTGGTGGCAGTGTTGCACCTGTGGTCAGGGTTGGTGGCAGTGTTGCACCTGTGGTCAGGGTTGGTGGCAGTGTTGCACCTGTGGTCAGGGTTGGTGGCAGTGTTGCACCTGTGGTCAGGGTTGGTGGCAGTGTTGCACCTGTGGTCAGGGTTGGTGGCAGTGTTGCACCTGTGGTCAGGGTTGGTGGCAGTGTTGCACCTGTGGTCAGGGTTGGTGGCAGTGTTGCACCTGTGGTCAGGGTTGGTGGCAGTGTTGCACCTGTGGTCAGGGTTGGTGGCAGTGTTGCACCTGTGGTCAGGGTTGGTGGCAGTGTTGCACCTGTGGTCAGGGTTGGTGGCAGTGTTGCACCTGTGGTCAGGGTTGGTGGCAGTGTTGCACCTGTGGTCAGGGTTGGTGGCAGTGTTGCACCTGTGGTCAGGGTTGGTGGCAGTGTTGCACCTGTGGTCAGGGTTGGTGGCAGTGTTGCACCTGTGGTCAGGGTTGGTGGCAGTGTTGCACCTGTGGTCAGGGTTGGTGGCAGTGTTGCACCTGTGGTCAGGGTTGGTGGCAGTGTTGCACCTGTGGTCAGGGTTGGTGGCAGTGTTGCACCTGTGGTCAGGGTTGGTGGCAGTGTTGCACCTGTGGTCAAGGTTGGTGGCAGTGTTGCACCTGTGGTCAGGGTTGGTGGCAGTGTTGCACCTGTGGTCAGGGTTGGTGGCAGTGTTGCACCTGTGGTCAAGGTTGGTGGCAGTGTTGCACCTGTGGTCAAGGTTGGTGGCAGTGTTGCACCTGTGGTCAGGGTTGGTGGCAGTGTTGCACCTGTGGTCAGGGTTGGTGGCAGTGTTGCACCTGTGGTCAGGGTTGGTGGCAGTGTTGCACCTGTGGTCAGGGTTGGTGGCAGTGTTGCACCTGTGGTCAGGGTTGGTGGCAGTGTTGCACCTGTGGTCAGGGTTGGTGGCAGTGTTGCACCTGTGGTCAAGGTTAGTGACAGTGTTGCACCTGTGGTCAAGGTTGGTGGCAGTGTTGCACCTGTGGTCAGGGTTGGTGGCAGTGTTGCACCTGTGGTCAGGGTTGGTGGCAGTGTTGCACCTGTGGTCAGGGTTGGTGGCAGTGTTGCACCTGTGGTCAAGCTTAGTGACAGTGTTGCACCTGTGGTCAAGGTTAGTACCGGTATTTCATTTGTAATTGCTTAAGTGTAATTACCTAAGTGTAGTTACAGGATGAGCGCTACACTCATGGTGTCCCGTTTTCCCAGTACAGTACTCTGTCGTGTAACGTTTTGAAAGTACTGACGGTTTTGGCATCTCCACCTTCTCACTTAACTTGTTCCAATCATCTACCATCTATAACCTGTTGTTCTTGAAGTTCTAGGTCTTGGGAATTCTTTATCAATTTGTCGATTGTTGGTTCTATTTTGTACATAGTGATCACATTGCCTCTTTCTCTTCTATCTTCTTGTTTAACCATATTTAATATTGCTAACCTCTCCTTGTAGCTTTTGACTTTGTTCTGGAAGCCATTTAGTTGCATGTCTTTGCACCTCTTCCAGTTTGTTGATGTGCTGCTTAAGATATGGGTACCATACAACTGCTGCATATTCCAGCTTTGGTTTCATAAAGGTCATGAACAATTTCCTTAGTATTTCACCATCCATGTATTTAAAAGTAATTTTGAAATTGGAAAGTGTAGCATAGGTTCTTCGCACGATGTTCTTTATTTGGTCCTCAGGGGACAGTTTTCTATCAAGATCTTTATCAGAATTTTATCAAAATATCTGTGGTCAAGGCTGGTGCTAGAGTTGCACTTGTGGTCAAACCAGCCAGTGTTGTACCTGCAGTCAAGGCTGGTGCCGGTGTTGCACCTGTGGTCAAGGCTGGTGTCAGTGTTGCACCTGCTGTCAAAGCTGGTGCCAGTGTTGCACCTGCGGTCAAGGCTGGTGCCGGTGTTGCCCCTGCGGTCAAGGCTGGTGCCGGTGTTGCCCCTGCGGTCAAGGCTGGTGCCGGTGTTGTATCTGTGGTCAGAGTGAAACAGGTCACCACATCCAAGATAGTTTGCTATTAAAGTTTTAAGAAAAAACCTAACCTAGCATATCCCTATTCAATCTAACTGATTTTTGCAAAATGACTTTGAACAACTTGATAAGTGGGGTTAAAACTAAACAAATTTATGCCATTCTGCATCATGACTGATTTAAGAATATTTAAGAATAGTATGGGGCTCTCATCCTATAAAATAAAAGGCCAAGTGTGTGTTTTATGTACACTATATGCATGGTGTGACTATTGTGATGTCATCAGTTTAACTCTGGAGATCATTTTCTCGAAAGGGAGGGGGGGGGGGACCTTTGACAAGACACAAGCTTCCTGTCCTCATTGAGGCATTAGTGTTAGTGGCCCTCAGGTAAATTCAAGTAAATCTAGGTAAATTTTGGATACTACTGGATTTGACCATTCAAATCATGATTAATGCGTGTGATATCTGTCATGGAGTAAACGTGTACTGCTGCCACTGTTATACACTGGTATAACAGGTTAACTTGAAAAGATGGTTTGCTCCACAAGAGACCTTTGCTCCACAACAGATACAACACTGGCATTGGGTGTGACCAGAGTGGTCAAATTAGGGTCCTGTTAGTGCAGGAAACCTCCGAGCCAAGGGTGAGTTGTGTGTGGTTACCTTTGCAGTCTTCGCAGTTGTATCCCACCATTGGTGGGGTCAAGAGCTACCTGCTCATGCTCCTAGTGGTGAAATTTGTTCTGGTGCTTAGCTCAGTCTACATACAAGGGGACTGACTATTACGTACAAATGTTCAAGAGATGTGTATTTCATTCAGAATGATCTGCTACTAGAACTATTAGCCAAATATCCTCAGTTTGCTAACTGTAGGTAATAACTGTGTGATTGTAACCTATCCACCACTCCCCATTGGATGGGGGACGGTGTGCAGGATAAACATCAATTGTGACATTAGCTCTCAACATATGTCAGTTGCTGCATTCAGAAACTGTACCTGTGATCGGTCTTGTTCCCATTATTGATGTGACTATGAGCACTGAATTTTTGTAACTAGCTCATCAAAACTGTAATGTGGTAAGCTAAATGAATTTTGGGGTTCAGTCCCAGAGTCCATTATGTGCCTCTGTAATTCTTTCCACTACCGCCCATAGTTTGGGTATAGGGTTCCTAATAAATGAACTAAACGAAAACTACATACCATATACTGTACCACACACCTTGCACCATGCTGGGTGCTGAGGCATGTAACGGCATGGAAGATTGTACAATTGGCTACTCCCCATGAAAATTTTGACATGGACATGGACTCTGAAAACAGCCAGTCAGTAGTGGAGGATGAAGTTCAAGAAGGGTTAACCAGGGAGAGAAGAAATGGACACAATAGGAGCTGATGCAAAGTGTAGGCAGTGACAGTGAAACTAATAGAAACGATACGAGACAGAAGAATAATGCTGAGACAAAGGAGAATGATCAGACCCGTGTCGATGTCAGAAAAGAATAAACTCGGGAACTTACCCAGGAATGTGACAATCAATGGAGGTGGGGGCTTCTCTTCCCTACCTCATGCACACTGACCTACTACCAGAAGCTTCTGTGGACAGTCAACCTAGAAAGAGAGCACCACAAGTTGGAGCGACTACTGAAGGAAGGTGTAAACAGACCTTGCTTAACTGTAGGTTCTATGTTGTGTTCCTGACCCAAGAAGGATAATCATGGAATTTTTATGGTAATGCAGGAATTGATTGAAACAGGAATTTCCTTTCCTTGGGTGCCTGACAGCTGGGTGGACAGCGCTTTGGATTCGTAGTCCTGAGGTTCTGGGTTTGATCCCCGGTGGAGGCGGAGACAAATGGGCAAAATGTTTCTTTCACCCAGATGCCCCAGTTACCTAGCAGTAAATAGGTACCTGGGAGTTAGATAGCTGCTACGGGCTGCTTCCTGGGGGATGTGTAACAAAAAGGAGGCATGGTCGTGGACCGGGCCGCGGGGACGCTAAGCCCCGAAATCATCTCGATATAACCTCAAGATAGATGCCAGAGGAAAACAAGAAACTGACGAACGTGATTACACAGCACCACTTGGTTTCCGAACCCCCTGGAGACAAGACTCGTCGGTTATCATGTAAGCTCATAAACGAGAAATGGAGGGAAAAAATAAATTGGAAATATAAAAAAAAAATTATTGAAAAAGTTATGAAAAAACTCGAGGAAAAAATCGACAGGTTCATAGCATAAATGCGACCGTATTTTGTTTGTACTCGCCAATAAGTGAAGTCCTGATCCGCTTATGTTGATGATCGATGTTGATGAAGCGCAGTTATTTACTTGGAAGAGGTGGTGGTGGATGTTGGTGTTGGGTTGACTGAAGTTGTTGGGTTGACTGGGTCAACATGTGATGAGTCGGGTGCAGGTGATGCAATGCGAGCTTTCTAGGAAGCCATTGCAAAAGACTCTTTAATTGACATTTGTTTCATTCCCTTAGATCTTGTTTTTAAAACAACACTCTCCACCTTTGCTTTACTTACTACCTTTCTATTTCATATTGCCTTACAACTTTCACTTTTAGAGAAATAGTAAAAAATTGTAGGTTTAGCCTTAACCCCTTAACTGTGTTGCCTCCAAATATGACACCCCCACAGTGCGCAGGAAATAAATTCTCTGGAAAAAATTCTTTTGATTTTTTAAAGTGTCAAAAACCCTTCCCTCAATATGGGTATGTAAAAAATAATTGAAATTGTACTTACTTTGGCTGCTATGGGGTCCGTAAGTTGGCGTGTGACGTCATCATTCCCCGTTCGCCCGTGACGTATGTTCCCGGGGCCAGTAGGGTGCCCGGGGCGGGGCACGTGAGTTGCCGCAAATATATTTTTGTTCATTTTTTGCGCACAGTTCCAAATACATTTTATTGGTTTTTACGTGCTAATCCTATGTATAATGAACACGTACACTATATTATGGCAGTAAAACATCCGTACTGACCGAGGACACTGTGTTATGTGCATGACACTTGTGTACACATATGCTGCACATATTTACTATGTATCATGCTAATTTATGTATATATACAATCTATTTACACACTATACACTGTCACACTATATATACATTCACCATCAACACACTCAGAACATCTCGAGTGAGAGCAGCCACACCAAGCCAGTCTCCCTCACTCCAACATCTTACTCGCCAACATTGCTCCTCCCACCATTCTGTTATTGTTCGTATTACACTAATTACACATGTTGTATATACCTATCTACATGTTTTATTTACGAGAACTATGCAAGTAAGCTGGTATTGTGTCCAAACAGTACAGTTGCCACCATACACTGCATGAAAAATCACACAGCAGACAGCAGACGACGCTACGATTACTACGTAACCTCCCTCACCAAAATAGCTCCTCTCAACATTCTCCTGTTGCTGTTATTACACTATATACACACTGTATATACACATGTATATATGTGTTGCCCATAGCGAACCACTAAGCTAGTATGGTGAGCAAAACAAAGAGTGGCTGCCCCACACACACAATGAGGCTACCTCAATTCTCGCCCTCCCTCCCTCACCAAAATTCCTCCTTCCACAATACTATGCACAATGCTAATTATAACCACAATCCTGCTATTATCACAATCCTGGTCACTAATTCCTGTAAATGAATAATTGACCACACGTTTATTTTGAAAAGGAACCTAAGAAATCATTTGAAGATTCCTAGATGGACGAAATAATGCTGTGGTGCTGTGGCTAGCGCTGTGAACATCGTGAACAGCATTGAATCACTGATATTTGAACATTGTACCCAGTCATTACCACACTCAGGCTCTTCTATAACACTATCATGGCTAAATAATACAAGTTATATATATATTTTGACATTATTAGGCGATGCTGTGGTCACACACTGAACAGCAGTGCTGTGCGCTCATGCTGTGAGCGCCAGCCTTGGTTGCTCACACACTACTGAGGCTCCCACACCCGGGAATGTGGACCACGATTTTTTTTAAAGATGGCGTCTGTTTACAAGAGCCCTGAGGAAGCTGATGTGAACCCCATGTAGCCGCGGGAGTTTTGAATGGAACGTGAAAAATACAAATACCCGGAGGCGCGTTGCGCAAACCGGACGTGACCCTGCAGGCGCTTTGCGCAGTTTAAGGGTTAAGAAGATCAAAAACAGTACTTTTGTTAATGCCATATTCAGCACACACGACACTTCTCGGGACACCGCTCTCCACCTTCTTAATTATTTCAACTTTCTTCTCAAATGTCATCACTGACCTCGTTCTTTTACATAACCCACTTGTTGATGCTTTCACTGACACAATGTGTGCATTTGGAGCCGACATGGTGCACGAATGTTCCTTGATTGTGCTGATATGTAAAACAAAGTCACGGAATTAACACTCCAGTCTCGAGACAAATTCAAACAATGGGAACAATAGGCCGTGAATCTGTGACATCACAGGGTAGCAGGCACCAATCTGTGATGTCACAGGGTAGCAGGCACCAATCTGTGACGTCACAGGGTAACAGGCACCAGAGTGGTGGCTTCCGGCATGGTCAGTGGGCAAACTAAACCATCTCCCACCCACCCACCTACCACCACAGGCCAGCCCGACGCTTGTCTGGCCGCTTCCTCACCTGAACTTGGTTCGTGTAGGGTAACTCCCACCCCGCCGGCGTGAAGCTTGGCGGACTGCTTCCTACCCGAACTTAGTTCGTGTAGCGTGACTCCCCAACCCCAATCGGGAAACTGGAAGTTTCGGATAACTAAAGTTCGGAAACCAAGTGGTGCTCTGTATTTATAAATACAGTGAGGCCCCATCTTATGAAGTTAATCCGTTCCCAAAGACGGGTCGTAAGTCAAAACAAATTCTCCCATAAGAAATAATGTAAATTGAATTAATCTATTCCGCACCCCCTAAAATATTAACTTAAAAATACATTTTATACTGAATGCAATTTTTTTTCTAACTCAGTATGTTTACTTACCTTTATCGAGGACTCTTGTTAGTGTATGGAAGATGGTGAGGAGGGGAAAGAGGGAGAGGTGTAACTGTTTATAAGGGGAGTCCCCTTCCATTATAACATCAGGCAGTGTTGACTTCTCTGGGGTACTCTCCTATGTTTTGCCTGCATACCACTAAGACCTGCTTGTGGTTCACTGCACTGCTTGTTTTTTTTACTAAAAATCTTCCCATAGAGATTTGTTTCTCCCTACGTTTTAACATTTGTCTGTAGTGATGCATTACAGTGTCATTAAAAAGTTTAAGGCAAAGGCCTACCGCAGCTGGATTTGGGTGAGTTGTTTCAGCAAAAGTTTGCAGTTCTTCCCATGCTGCACACATTTTCTTAATTATTGAGGAAGGGCTATTCTGTACTGCCTTCTTCCCTGAAGAAATTTCCTCAGCTGCCTCTTGTTGCTGCTCCTTGTAAAGGCTAGGAGTTCTTCAGTGGTCAGTTCTTCGCTGTGTTCCTCCACCAACTCCTCCACATCAGCACCATCTAACTCCCAGCCCAATTGCCGGCCCAGAGTAACAATTTCCTCAACAAGAGGCACTTCAGGTTCAGGCTCAAACCCCTCAAAGTCTCGTTCTGGAACACATTCAGGCCACAGTTTTCTCCAGCCAATGATCATGGTTCTTAGAATCACTTCTTGCTAGGCTTTGTCTATGAGTTTTAAAGCACTACAAATGTTAACACTATCGGTCACTTTGGACCGGACTCTCGTCCATTATTTTTCTCCTGAGTCCTAACTTTGGACAAGACTTGCGTCCACTACAAAAATATTTGTATAAAATTCATTTTTTATCCAATCGACCTTGGGATAGTATCAAAATAAGCGCCTTTTGAATGCGCACAATTTGATACCAAAATGAAAGATGTAACATGAAACTTGATGTCCGAACACTTATATGATTATAAATAGGTTTTTGATCAAAATTTTAAAATATTTGTTAAAATTCTATTTATTGTGCTATTATGTTGGGACTAGTTTTAAATTGTGGGCCTTTACGTCGCGAACAATTTGATAGCAAAATGAAAGATGTAACACAAAAATTTGTCAGAACACTGGAAAGATATAAATAATTTTGTGATGATGAGCTTCCAGAATTAAAATATTTGTTAAAATTCCAGTTATTGCTCTATTATTATGGGCCTAGTTTTAAAATACGTGCCTTTTTATTGCGAACAATTTGATACCAAAATGAAAGACGTAACACGAAAATTGATGTAATCAAACTGAACGAGTATACACATTAGGTTGCAGTATACAAATTGGTGCTCGTTCACGGGTAACTTTAGGCTTTTCTGCGGGGAGGCACTCTAGGCTTTTGTACATTATATTCATGCACATCTGTAGGGAATTTAATTGCAAACACAATGATACCAAAACGAGCGACGTAGCACGAGAATTAAGGTGAGAAAAATGGAACGAGTATGCACATTTTACTGATTTTGTGCGCTCACGGGTAACTTTTGCCAACTTTAGGCTTTGCTGTTGGGAGTCATGCCAGGCTTTAGGACATTATATTTATACACACCTGTAGGGATTTTAATTGCGA
The DNA here is from genome assembly GCF_040958095.1 of Procambarus clarkii. Lineage (NCBI taxonomy): Eukaryota > Metazoa > Arthropoda > Malacostraca > Decapoda > Cambaridae > Procambarus > Procambarus clarkii. The sequence continues at coordinate 14,675,553 of NC_091229.1, forward strand.
ACACAATGATACCAAAACGAACAATGTAGCACCAGAATTAACCCTTACACTGCTCAGGGGTCCTTGGGACATTTACACCCCTGTGCACAAGAAAAAAAAAATTCAAAATTTTTTTTTCGTCTTCTAAACATGTTAATTTGTGTCCCCTGAGCACGGAAAAAAAAAAAATCGTAGGCGACATATTTTGGGCGCAATTGACCGAGGAAGTCTGGCAAAAAGTGGGCGTTGACAGAGCGATCGTCAGACCCGGTCAGCGTCACCCGCGTTGGCAGATGGGAGTTGCCACAAAGATATTATTACCTAATTGTTTCAATGTCTCCGATTGATTTTTTCTTAGTTTTTTGCAGTAATATTATTCAATAGTGTGTATTGTAATATATTTATATAATAAAAGTGGTTAATAATCGCTATACTCAAAAGTATGATGTGCATATTAGTGATTTAATTATTATGTTTATAAAACAATAAACAAATAGTTTTGCTGCTATTACACTCTATACACAGGTTATATATAAGTACAGTGGTACCTCGCATAATGAATTTAATCCGTTCCATGTTCGTCATGTAAAACGGACGTCATACAAAACGAGTGTCCCCCCATGTAACCAGTGTGATGCACTGTGTTTATTGTGAAATTCCCCCAGTGTGCATGACATCAAATGTTCCCCAAAATATAATTTTTCTTTGTAAAATGATAAATTACCGTCCCTGAACATGTCTATGTAAAAATAATTACCAAATTCCACTTACTTTGGCTGTGAGAGTGTGGACAAGGTACGCTGTGACGTCATCAGGGCCTGGTCGCCCGTGTGTGAAGCTCCCAGACACGGTCGCGCAGGCCATTCAAGCACCGCGTGTTGCCACAAATATATTTTCAAATATTTTTTCTATGCATTTCCAATGCGGTTTTATTTGTTTCTTTTATCGTATATGATGCATATTTGTGACCTTTACAATATGTATACAGTAGAATGTTCATAATTTTCCATGGAACTGTGATACATGTGTCAGTAATGTGTCCACAATAAATATTTGTCACAATATTACGTGGTAAAAATTCACTAAAATTACAATATATACAGTTTCACATACTATTTACACAGTAACACACTGTATTACACACTCAGTACTTTGGAGGTGCGTAATAGTCAACGAAGTAGTCCATGGTACACAGCGCGACTTTGCTCTCCTTGCATCAGCTACAGATAGATTTTCGTTTCCTGTTTCATCGTTCTGTGTGCTTGCAAATAACGCACTCGCGTGCACCCTTGGCTTTAGTACATGTAGGTGGTATGTAGCCAAGCTTGTAAAGCATAAGGTAGTATTGAAACGATTATAGGAAAAGCTCAAATTGTAAGGTAGTCTTGAAAAGATCGCTTTGTAAGGTCCCACACAGGAAGAGATTCAGCTAGCCTCAAAGAGTGTCCATCAGTCAGGAAGAGATTCAGCTAGCCTCAAAGAGTGTCCATCAGTCAGGAAGAGATTCAGGTATTCTTGAAAATATCAATGAACAACACCACCATGGAAGCCGCTAACACTGTTCATCTATGCTACTTGTATCAGATGCATCATCACTGAACGCAGAAAACGATTCATCTATGTATCATCTATATAAATTCGAGATGGCAAGGGTGGGGCTCAGAGCTACAACTGGATACGCTCGCTGTATCATCCTCATAGGTGCTGTATCATTGGCATCCGACCGTTGTGTTAAGCCCTTATTGCGCCTAGCTTCACCAATGTTATGACCCTTATGTTCTTCAAACGATAGGGTCTGAATTGCACCGACTGAGCGCAGTCTTTCAACACCGTGTCGGACAGGTGTTTGAGAGCCAGAGGCACGTGTGCTACAAATGGTTGCTCACTCATTACCAACCCAGCCAACAGCCCTTGTCTTTCATATTCGTTATAGCAAAACGTTCGTTCAGTGTTTGTTGGGTAGGCTGCTCCATTATGACAATCTTTCTTTGTTTCAAATGTGTTCCATTTGTTTTGTATTTGTCACTTACGTCTCAATAATGGAGCAGCCTACCCGACAAACACTGAACGAACCTTTATGGCATTTGTCCATTTTTCAAATTGTTTCAACAGTTCTTTTATTTTTCGTTTTTTATTTTTTTATTTAAGAAACATGGAGCAGCCTACCTGCTGACCACCGAACGAACCTTTTGCTATAAGACAAATGAAAAATAAATATTGAACACATTTGAAGAAAGGAAAATGTCATAATGGTTTATTCAGTGTATGTAAGGTAGGCTTCTCCATTATTGAGACGTAAATGACAAATGCAAAACAAATGGAACACATTTGAAACAAAGAAAGATTGTTTTAATGGAGCAGCCTACCTGCCGAACACCGAACGAACTTTTTTGACATTTGTTGTATATCAGACATTTCATTTCTTTTTTCCTACAAAAACGTCAATGCTTTGCAACATCTCAGCAGTCACCCTTTTATATCCCAGCATCATTAGCATCTTTAAACAAGAACAACATAATTTATGTGCATTGTCGGAGGCGTCTAAGAATGTGCAAGAAGCAGCGCGACCCCACCATGTGGTGTTGACGTTACTCAAACCAGCGTTCATCATACGGGACGATTTGACACCGATCGGGCCGTTCGTTACCCAAAATGTTCGTCTTTTGGGGCGATCGTTATGCGAGGTACCACTGTATTGGCATGTTTTGGTCACCATAACGAACTACTAAGTTGGTATTGAGAGTCGAAAAGCAATGAGGAGTTACCGCCACACACCAGCCAGCCACTCGCTGCCACTCCCTCAACACACGCACTAAACTTTCTCCCCCAACAATACCATTTGTGGTGTTATTACACTATATACAGACGTTATATATAAGTATGTATATATTTTGTTCACCACAACTGTACAGCTAAGCTGATATAGTTAGTTCAGGCACTAAGAGTCGTCGCTATACACAGATGGCGGCTGGCGGCTCCCTCACTCTTTCAAGGTCACACGCACTAAACTTTCTCCCCCAACAATACCTTTTGCAGTGTTATTACCCTATATACACATATTATATATAAATATCTACATGTTTTATGCACCATAACTGTACACCTAAGCTTGTAGTGCGCCCAAAGAGCATAGTGGCCACCCTCTAAACAGCTAGACAAATCGTGCAGACGACGTCACCTCCGTCACCCATATGGCTCCTCCCAGCATAATCCTTTTGCAGTTATTACACTAATACACACATTATATATAAGTATCTACATTTGTGTTCACCATAGAGAACCACTGACCTGGTATGGTGAATGCAAACAATAACAGGTGGCCACACAGTCAGTAAACGATGCTGTCTCCCTCCATCTCTCAGCATCACTCCTCCCACAGCGCTAATTATTACAACAATCCTGCTATTATCACAACCCTGGTTATTTATATCACAGTCATTGGTCATCTGTAATATTGTCATCGCTAAATAATAACAATTATATATTTATTTTGACATTTTTCGGCGATGCTGTGGTCACAAGCTGAACATCAATGCTGTTCGCTCATGCTGCGTGCGCCGGCCTTGGTTGCTCCAACAGTACTGTGCCTCTCACACCTGAGAATATTGCCCACGATTTTTTTTTAAAATGGCATCTGTTTACAAGAGCCCTGAGGAAGCTACTGTGAACCCCGTGTAGCTGCGGGCCATTTGAATCAGGCCTGGCACCCTATGGCGTATATATACGCCATGCGCACCATGGGACATGTTACTCAGGGCGTATATATACGCCATGCGCAGTTTAAGGGTTAAGGTGAGAAAACTGAAACGAGTATACACATTTAGGCGTCGCCGCACGCTCGCCTGCACCATTGGGGCCATGACGTCAAAGTCTGCGGCGCGCTCGTGGGGCGCGCGATAGGGTTAAAATGGCTTTTCCAGAACTTTTTGAGGGTGAGGTTTGTGGCATCCGTCACTTCAATACATCGCTGGAAAAGTGCCCTTTCATAAAGTTTCTTTAAATTGGAAATGATTTTCTGGTCCCATAGGCTGATGTAGAGGAGTGGTGTTGGGAGGAAGGAACTTTACTGTAATAAAACTAAATTCTTCCAATAATGAATCCTCCAAGTCAGGAGGATGAGCAGGAGCATTGTCGAGGAGAAGCAGAGCCTTGAGTGGCAAATGTTTCTCCTGCAGATATTTATTGATGGCAGGGCAAACCACTTCATTCACCCACTCGGTAAAAAAATTGCCTTGTCACCCATGCCTTACCATTAGCCCTCCACATCACACACATTTTGCTTTTCTGCACATTATATTTTTTGAAAACCCTTGGATTTTCAGAATGATACACAAGCATGGGTTTAATTTTCAAATCCCCACTCGCGTTACCACACAGCACAAGAGTTAGCCTATCTTCCATAGGCTTGTGTCTGGGCAGTGACTTCTCCTCCTGGGTAATGTATGTCTTCGGCAATCTTTTCCAGAATAGCCTCATCTCGTCATAATTAAATACTTGTTGTGGTAGGTATCCTTCACTCTGCACAAAATCTTTAAATTCGCCAACAAATCTTTCAGCTGCTGGTTTGTCTTGAGCTGGCAGCCTCCCCATGCCTCACAACACTATGAATGCCACTTCTTTTGCTAAATTTCTCAAACCATCCCCTGCTTTCCTTAAAATCTTTTGCATCTGCATCACTTGTTCTAGGGGTGTTTATTATAAGATCTTCATGCAATTTTCTTGCTTTTTCACAAATGATGGCCTCTGAAACTCTATCACCCACTAACTCCTTGTTGTGTATCCAAATTAATAATAACTGTTCAACATCTTCAAGTGTTTGTGTTCTATGTTTCGTGATTATTGTTACACCTTTTGCCACTTTAGCACTCATAATGTCCTTTTTCTTAGCAAGTACAGCATTACCTATGCTTACGAATTTAATCCGTTCCCAGAGACGGTTTTTAAGCCGAAAATCCGTGAACCGAAGCGAATTTTCCCATAAGAAATAATGTAAATTGATTTAATCCATTCCACACTCCCCAAAAAATTAACTTCAAGGTAAATTTTATACCTAATTCAAACCAAATCTTTAGTACTAAAGTATGTACAAGTTATTGCTTACCTTTATTGATGACTTTTGTTGGCGTATGGAAGACGGTGAGGTGGGAGGAGGAGAGGTGTTTAGTGTTTGGAATGGGAGTCCCCTTCCATTATAACATCAGGCAACTCTCTCTGGCCCATTTTGCCTGCATACCACTATGACCTGCTTGTGGCTCACTGCTTGATTTTCTCACTAAAAATCTATCCATAGAGGATTTTTTTCCTTTCGTTGTAATACTTGTCTGTAGTGAGGCATTACAGTGTCATTAAAAAGGTTAATGCCACGGCCTACTACAGCTTGCTCTGGGTGAGTCGTTTCAACAAAAATTTACATTTCTTCCCACAGTCTACACCACTTCCTAATTGTTGAGGAAGGGACATTCTGTACTACTTCCTCCTTCCCTGAAGACATTTCCTCAGCTTCCTCTTCTTGCTGCTCCTTGTAAAGGCTAGGAGTTCTTTGGTGGTCAGTTCTTCGCTGTGTTCCTCCACCAACTCCACATCAGCACCATCTAACTCCCAGCCCAATTTCCAGCCCAGAGTAACAATTTCCTCAACAATAGGCACTTTAGGTTCAGGCTCAAACCCTTCAAAATCTAGTTCTGAAACACATTCAGGCCACAATTTAAAGGTTGAACATTACCACTGGCTTTCGTGGGACCCATGGCAAGATATATAATAATAACTTTTATGTTTAAATACCCAGAAATCCGAAAAACACTGAAATTCTTTACAAAGAATTCAGGCGCGATTGTTACTAGGCGGGAGGCACAGTTGCTGTACCACCATGAGCTAGGTCGGCCATACGCGTATCAACAAACTTAGTTTCCAGAGGCAAAGTTCGTAACCCGATTTGGATTTTACGAAGAAATTGGGCTCGTTATCCGAAAAGTTCGTAAAGAGGGAGATTCATAAGCCGAGGTGTCACTATATGGTGGATATCTTTGACATAGGTTTGTTGTACTGTCTAGCTTGTTCAACAATCTGCACACCCTCTTCATGTCTATGAATGATCTCTTGTTTTTCCTCTATGGTCATCCTCACATGTGTTTTCTTGGGTTGAACCTTACCACTGACTTTCTTGGGACCCATGGTGTGATATATAGTAATTACTTTTATGTTAAAAAAACAAAAAAGCACAATAATAATGGAATTCTCTACAAGCACGATCGTCATTAAGGGGGCGATAGTTAGGGTTCATAAAAGTTGTTCTAGTGCAATGAAAATTTATTGACGTGTTACACGTGAAGAGGGCTGCAAGTGGTCCAAGTTTCAGCATCGCAGCCTAAATAGAGAGGGAGAAAAAAAAACAAAACTTTTTTTAACCATTTTTTTACATGTTTTAAAGTTGATATAACAAATACAAATATCAACTGATATTATTTCTATGATACTCAGCTATCACAATACTATATAATAAAGGTTGTCTAGTGGCATTATTATCCCAAACCTATTTAGTGCAATAATACAAATTTTCAAAGTTCACCCAAAAAATTATGCAACAAAATGATGTTTATAAATATATATAAAATCAATAAATGATCTTAGGGGAAATATATAACTTGGGTTTTTAGAGGCACAGACTCTACATATAATGTGCAAGTTCCATGTAAATTGAATAATAAATAAAAAAGTTATTCAACCATATAGTTGCAAATTAGTTACCTGTAAAAAATGAAGGTCAAAGTTCAGCCACCTTTGGCTGAGGTTGATGAACTACCAATTTCAATCAAAATTACCACCCTTGTAGATTGGCATTCCTTCAGTAAGGTGTGTAAGTTCCATGAAGATCGCCTGATAAAAAAAAAAAAAAAAATTATTAAAAAAAAAATAAAAAAAAAAATAAAAAAAAAATAAAAAAAAAGACAGCAGCTTTATATTTACAATTATTTATGATATAGTATCAAGATATAAAACATAATACATACTAACCTAATATAATTGGTCTGAAATATGCAACATCTTGCAACATCAAGAGGGAGAACGTCTTGAGTTGCAGGTCTAAGATCTTGAGTGGCAGGTGCCGCAGGTGGTGTGGCAGGTGCCGCAGGTGGTGTGGCAGGTGCAGCAGGAGGTGTGGCAGGTGCCACAGAGGTGTGGCAGGTGCCACAGGAGGTGTGGGTGCCTGGGTGTGAGGCGAGGTAGTGTGTTGTGGGGGCGGGAGGCTGCCCTCTCTCTTCACTCAAGGGAACTCTTGTTTTGCCTCAGTGTGGCTTTACGCTCCTTCTTTACTTGGCTAACGCGTAGAGCTCTTGCCTTTAGAGCTTTCTTCTTGTCCGATACTATATCCATTGTGCAGTATATGCAAGAAAATACGATCTGTGCGAGCGCGTCAGGCATGCGACCGCCGGCACAGACACTGAGAGGGTGACTAAGCCAGAGTAATCGGATTATAGCCCCTCCCTCTCACAGAAGACAGTTGCCAGCGAGTGTGTTTATAATTTGTATATGCATAACAAGATATTCTCCACTCTATTGCGAAATACTAGACGCTTACAACGTATGACGCATCACCCTACGGCGCACCCGAGCCGCGAGGACCAGATTTCGGGCAATTGCGGCTGGAAAATTTGCTCTAATTACGTTATTTATTATCATAACATTAAACGGTTTGCACCACGGTGTTGCCAGAACGTTGTAGTATTTTTATAAATTTTTCGTGTTTGGCCGAATTTTTTCGGCCAAACAATTATAACGCCACCTTAAGTGAACTTTGGTAAACAGAGGCCGGGTCAGCCCGTGCCACCAGGAACCACGCGCTCGGTCGACCCAAATGCATGTGAACAAAAGTCGCTAGTTGAGGCATCGCTAGTTGAGGCAAAGGTCGTAAGTCGAGTTGCATTTTCCGACGAAGTTTACATCGTAACTCAAAAATTTCATATGTAGGGGCAGTCGTAAGTCGAAGTCGAGGTGCCAATGTACCTTTATATTTATAAATACCTGTACTAATGCCAAGGTTGGTTTAATGAGAGGTGAAGTACCCAAAAAAGTATTCACCACTGGGGTTAGGCTACAGGCATGTGGCAAAGTGTGTGGGAGAGCCCATAACATGCCTGAAATGTTGCAGATGGGGACATAAATCCCCATGGCGCAGTGGTAAAATACTCGTCCCGCACTTCGTGAGCAATTTGGCTTGGGTTCGTATCCTGGCTGGGGAGGATTGACTAGGCTGCAATCCTTAACTGTACACCTGTTCACCCAGCAGTGAGTGGGTACCTGGTTGTTAAATGATTTGGCTGGTCATATTCTGAGGAAAATTAGGATTAAGGACTTGCTCAAAATGCTATTCATGCTAGTAAAGGTTATATCTACAAGAATGTAACAACTCTTGTATATATATATATAATTAAAAAAAAATGAAAAATATATGAATCTTGGAGCTGTCAGAATGATCCACGATGTCATTTCTGCGGAAAACCTCACATCTCTGATGTATGTAGGATTAAAATTTAAGGATTTTGAAGAATTCTAGTGAAGCCACTAGAAGATTCAATGGAATCCCTCGGTTGTATTGCTTTTGACCATGTCATGGTATAGTTGCCCAGGGCTATTGCTTGGGAATACCAAGTGAGCGTGTTCGAATCCTCCTCGTGGCTCCTACTGATTTTTCTCATTGAAATAGTAATAGTGTTTGAAGAAATGGTAGAAGTAGTGCATTTGTTTTCTCTAACATATCAACAGCGAGGTCATATAAAAATACTTAACCACCGTGCTGTGCCGAGTTTATTGTGAAATTCCCCCGGTGCGCATGAAATAAAGTGTTCCCAAAAAATCATTTTTTCTTCGTAAAATGATAAATTCCCTTCCCTGAACATGTCTATGTAAAAATAAATACCAAATTCCACTTACTTTGGCTGTAAGGACGTGGACAAAGTGCGCTGTGACGTCATCAGGGCCTGGTCGCCCGTGCATGAATCGCCCAGACATGGTCGTGCGGGCCATTCAAGCACCAGGTGTTGCCACAAATGTATTTTCAGTTATTTGTTCTATGTATTTCCAATGCAATTTTATTTTTTTTTTATCGTATATGATGCATATTTGTGTCCTTTACAATATGTATACAGTAGAATGTTCATAATGTTCCATGGAACTGTGATACATGTGTCAGTAATGTGTCCACAATAAATGTTTATTGTCGCAATATTACTTGTTAAAAATTCACTAAAATTACAATATGTAGTTTCACACACTATTTACACAGTAATACACTGTATTACACACTCAGTACTTTGGAAGTGAGTAATAATCAATGATATAGTCCATGGTACACAGCGCGACTTCGCTCACGTTGCACTAAATACAGATAAATTTTTGCTTCCTGTTTCTTCATTCTGTGTGCTTGCAAATAACGCACTCATGTACACCCTTGGCTTTAGTACTTGTAGGTTGTATGTAGCCAAGCTTGTAAAGTATAAGGTAGTATTGAAAAGATTATAAGAAAAGATCAATTTGTAAGGTAGTCTTGAAAAGATCGCTTTTGTATGATCCCACACAGGAAGAGATTCAGCTTGCCTCAAAGAGTGTCCATCAGTCAGGAAGAGATTCAGGTGTTCTTGAAAATATCTATGGAAAACACCACCATGGAAGCCGCTAACACTGTTCATCTATGCTACTTGTATCAGATGCATCACTGCTGAATGCAGAAAGCGAATTCATCTATGTATTATCTAAATAAATTGGAGATAGCATAGGATTGCAAGGATGATGCTCAGAGCTACAACTGGATACTCTCGCTGTATCGTCCTCATAGGTGCTGTATCACTTGCATCCGACTTTTGTGTTAGGTCCTTATTGCATCTAGCTTCACCAATATTATGACCCTTATGTTCTTCAAACAATAAAGTTTGAATTTTGACAGAGCGTTATCTTTCAACACCGCGTCAGACAGGTGTTTGGGAGCCAGAGGAGCGTGCGCCACCCATAGTTGCTCATTCAGTACTAACCCAGCCAGCAGCCCTAGGGCATTCTGGGAATTTTTTCCAAGATGGGTTGTAGGGTCAGTCGGGTTCATTATCATTATCACAATTGAGAATTCTGGGTTCAAATCCCGGACAGAAATGGTTGGGCACATTTCCTTTCACCTAATGCCTCTGTTCACCTAGCAATGAGTAGGTACTCGGCTTGTTGTGGGGTTGGATACTGGGCGGGGTCAGTAATTCGGTCTTGGGGAGAGGGGGGAGGAACCTCGATAAAAGCCAAACGTGTATGAATACACTGGCTTCCTGTCCTCCGATAAAATGAATTATAAATTAAATTGCAATACTGTATGTAATTTTGCAGGTCAGTTATATTTTGTTGGTATATATGTTAGCATATTTATTTATTTTTGCAGCTGTGAACATGGATGACATCTTCCATTGGTGCCGTGAAGGCAACACTGTACAGGTTCGACTATGGCTTGACGACACCGAACATGACATGAACCAAGGGTAAGAGTAAAAAAATTCATGTTTTTAGGTATCCATATAAATATACATATCCATATCTATTTTAGGTATCCATTAGGTATCCCTGGTAAGGATACCTAATGGTTTTGGGATGTTTATATTTCTTCTTCCTTCTGATAGGGTTCTATTCAATATCTTGAGAAGGCCTCATCATCTTGGCTTGAATCTTGTAATGCTGTTCTGTATTGTACTTAATGTGGAGTCAATAAGTATGATTGTTGTTGAAATTGAGCATATACAGTATTTCAGTTTTTTCTGGAGGCCACCCCCTTGGTAGCTCCCTGATGCTATTGTACTATGATTGCTCTATTCCAATGTGTTATCTAAGATGCAGGGGGGGTTCTGTTTAGCCTACTGGGGGACTAGAGCCAGAACCTGGCCACCTGCTCACACAGGTGCAGTGGGAGAATGATAATTTGCCACCACACCTGGAATGCACACAGAAAGTCAGAGAAGCTTTACAGACAGAAAATGAAGCCTTGAAATGGCCAAATAATTCAGCACTCTTCTGTTGTGCTTTGCACTGCATGTGTTCATAGTTTCCTTCCCTAGGTGCTTGCTAGCACTGCCCTTGGACTGATATAAGTTCCCCTCTGGTGAGTTTGGGAGTTTGCCCTGGTAGCCAGGCCACCAGGGTTGAGAGCCCCACTTTGGGCTGTTTTAAGGTCTCCTTTGTTTTTTGACTGGTAGCATTGTTAGTAGTGCCTGGGGTGCACTGGGGTTTGTGGCTTGTTTCTATGGAGTGCCACAGTTGTCATTCATAGTCTGGTTGTTTTGGTAGAGTATGATGCCTGCTTTTCCGATGAGCAGCCCCAGTACCTGGGTGTCCTGCTTGGTTAGCTGCCTTTAGACCCCTGGTAATCCCCTCATGGGTCTCTGGCATGGTCCATTATGGGTTGACCCGTTGATTGTTGTTACAGGGGGAAAGAGGAGGCCTTTTTTTTTTTTTACACGCTCTTCTAGTTGAAGCCAATACTTTACCCCTGTGTGCACCTGGAAACATGGGGACCTTAGCAACTCCCCCAAGGACCGTCAGACATCCATACTGTTCCCAAAGGGTGGTATGGTAAAACGAGAGGTGTCAAAGATTTCAGTACATGTGGCAGTCACGTCTACCAAGTCACACTGTTATTTCACAATAATCAGGGTAGACACCTCTACGTCCAGTTCCAAAGAAATTGACTACTCCAACATCCAACACTCCAAAGGTACCTCTCAAGCAATTTATGAGACTAGGATCCCCGATATCGTCAGCCTTAAATTTTCTTTATTCGGTGATTAATGAGGTCTTTAATTGACATTTGAATACTATTGAGGTCTTTCGTATAGATCAAAGTATGGCTAAGATCAAACAGAGGCGAACAGAAACATTGTCTAAAATTGATAACAATATTTACTAAGAAAAGTATACATATTCAGAAATGACATGCCAGCACTAGCCCCCATTCACTGTGAAAACTAAACGGCCACTCTCGGCCCTCATTGATTCAATGTTGCTATATTCAAACTAAGGATGCAGGTTACCCAGGATTTTTCTGCTCTTGCCATTCTGTCCCTGTTGGAGGCAGTCTGGTAAGGTTGGTCCATGCCTGCTGTTGGTCCAGGTAGGTCCTCGGGTGAGTCAAATTTCCGGGCCATTGTACTTCCTGCTAAAGCAGTGGCTTGTGGCAGTGGCAGTGGCAGTGGCTTGTGGCTCTTCTATTTGATGATGTAACTGCGTCATGGAAGGATGGGTTCTGCTCATGGTTAGTGTCAGCCTTTTTTTTTTGTAATTTGTCCCTTTAACACTGCCAAAGGGAGAAGGGGGGAGGGGATTGTCTGGCTTGTTTTTCTAGCTCTTGATCCCTTGATTTATAGACTTTTTGGGTCATTCCCCCTCGGTCTGTGGTGGAGTTGGTTGGTTCCTCCCTCATTTTTGGGGTGAGGACTTATGGGCCAGGCTTTCTCCCAGGTACTGCATCAGGTCATTGCATGTTGGCTGGACTTGAGCATGGTTGAGATGCCTGTCTCTCTTTGGTAGGTGTACCAATTGTTTTCATTTGGTTCAACGAAATGGGACTCGGTGAACCTAAGGTACCGTACATCCATGATCTTTCAGGATTAATCAGTTTCACTCTCTGCCCAACCTTCCACATAACCACTTTTGCCCAAGTTCACCTGCTACTACAGGTTGGATTTTGGATGGTATCCCTGGACATCCAGGATGCATATTGGCATGTCGCTATACATCCCAGGTTCAGGGGCTTGCAAGGTTTCATTGTTGGGCATTAGGCTTGCTGTTTCAGGCTTCTTCCTTTCGGCTTTAACCTGGTTTCCCCGATATGTTACCGAAATTGTGCTGTCATTGTGACCCAACTACATCACTTGGGGGTTTTTGTGTTGGCCTATCTCAAGATTGGCTGGTTTGGGCTCCCATTCAGTTAATGTGTTAGCTGGCCAGGGATCTGGTGCATTCTCAGCTCGCTGGGTTCGGCTTCCTGATGAACTGGTTGAAGTCATAGTTGTTTTTGTCTCAAGTTCGAACTTTGCTGGGCTTCATTTGGACTCTTGGTCAGCTTTTCTGTTTGTGCTTCTGGTGGTTTTGCTCTGCCTGTTGCTTCATCGTTCTCAGCTGTTTGATCGGCCTGGATAACCTGCCGGTTGGTCAAGTGGTTATGCAGGAGCCTGAAACTTGCCTACATGGTTTGACCACTGTGGCACCTTGTTTAAAGGCTTACATATCCCAGTTCGTCCAGTGTCATTAAATCTAGCTAACCTTTTGTCTTCCCTTGGGCCCACAATATTCACAAATTACCCTGTTTTGGCTGTGGTCACTTTCCATGTTCTGGGCTGATATTCAAGCTTGGAGGTTTTGGAGTTCTAGCAGGGTTCTGGTGGCCCAGTAATTAGTTAATGTTCCTGGTCTCAGTTGGTCATTTATTGCTTTGGGCCATGTCTTCCAGCCCGGGTTCTCTTCGTCCTATTTCCTGCGGCCACTCCTCTCCAGTAAGTCTTTTTCTTTTGTTCTCTGTGGTTGGTTAGTTTTATGGAGCCATGGGAAGGGGAGGCTCCCCCAAAAACCCAGTGATAAATGTCATGAAACTCTTCTGATTGGTAGAGCCCCCCGGTGGCTCTCTGATTCCCACCCTTCCCTCCAGGTTCATTAGTTTGTCAGAGGGTTTTTTGTCAGCTCCAGCACTAGCCAGGGAAGCAGGCTGTGGGTAGGGACTGGGCTGCCGGGTGGTGGCTATTGGTACTGTACTAACAAATGTTGAGCTAGTTTGAGTGAATCTTTTGTTCCTTGTGAATCATTTGTGGAGTTGTTTGGTGGTTTTAATGCTTTGATTTCTGGGAACCCTCCAGTTGACAGTAAAGCTTTCTGGATACATTATCCTTGCATTATTATGTTTGGTACCAGGGTACTTGTGCAATTTGAGGGGTGGGTCAGGGTTTTCAGAAGATTTGGCCCTCCACTCTTCCGATATCTTGCAGACCTGCTCAGCTATCCATTCCTGTGTTCTGCAACATCTTTCACACTTGTCAGACAAGAGTGTACATGATCTCGTACTCGGTGATCTCATACTTGCCAAGGGTGTTGCACTTCTTTCCTGTATCCAAGTGAAATACAGTACTCTCAAACCTCGTTTCATTCTGGACCTTTCTGTTCTCAGCGAGTTCATTTCTTGTTCCTTACTCCAGATAAAATCCATGTCTCCAGGTTCACAGGTTAGTTTTGAGCTCATTTTGAGCTTAGCTCATTTCCCTGGATGTCAGGTAGTAGTCAAAGTAAAAAAATCCAATTTGGCAGCATGCTGCTGCTTCTGGAATGTTTCCTTATCAAGACTATTCAATAGCTCGGCCGATAAAACTTCGGCCTCACAAGCATGGGGTCCACGGTTCGAGTCTCCTAGAGCCCAGGTGAATGGAATGTTTATTTCCCCGAAAGTGTTGATGAAAATTTATTTTCCTATTGATATGTTCTCATCATTCCTGAGTAGAGAGATTGGCTGATGTTCAGAGTGGCACATGGTTTTTGCTGTTTGGACTCGACGTAGCTTCTAGAGTCTTTACCATACTGATGAATGTGGTCCTCTTCACATTTTTGTCTTCCGAAATCCATGTTTTGGTGTACCTCGACGACTGGCTGATTTGGGTCCCCAGTTTACTGGCTTGTCTGGTGGTCACTTCACCTGAGGAAAATGCACATTACTGTGTGAGAGCTTATGGCAGTTTGTATGGCATTTGCCAATGGGACTCTGCTCTCGGTCTTTATTTGAATTAGGATCCTGTGGTTCAGTACCTCACGAAGGGGGGTCCAGTCCTTACCCTGTAGGCTTGGAATTGGATGATAGCTACATTTCTGGCTTAGGATTCATTCCTCAGAGTGGTTTACATTTGGGATGTGTCAACAGTTCTGGCATAGTCTTTCTATGTGGATGGAGCTGCCGCTTTCTGGTTTTGTAAGATGTTTGCCATCTGGGGGTGGACCTGTTTGTCTCAACGTTAAACCAGCAGCTTCTCGTATAAGTGGCACTTATTTCTGTATTGTGAAGTGATTGCAATGGAGGCATTTTGCCAGGATCAGTCTTGCCTTTACTTTATCCCAGCCCACTTACCTACCTTGATAGTTTCAAGATTGCCCACCAATCTTTGCATATGGAGTCTTCCTTAATTTTGTATCCACATAATTCACTTCTTTTTCTTTTGTTATCAACTGCTCTCAACACTTCATCACACCAAACATCTTGTTATACAAATGCTACGTTATTTGTATAACATGATAATGTTCGTCCTTCGGATGCAAAGATGACCATGATTTCAATATATCAGGTTGAAGGTCGGTGGCTGCGTACCAGATGATGGAGGACAAGACCAATCTGGGTCTGGAAGGCTTGCCCACACACAGAACATTTGTGGGTGGGTGCTACTGCAGAGGTGGAGATTGCTCTAGCTTTGTGCGTGGCGTGTTTCCTCTGGGCCTCTGCAGTCCATCTATTTTCTGCCTCATAGACCCCTATGGTGACTTTGCTTTTCCATGTTGGATGGTCCTGAGCAAGCAACTCCCAAGTATTGGTGTTGATGTCCAGTTCTTTTAGGGGTCACCTTGAGGCAGTCCTTGTATAACATACAGTATATTAACACACACTGCTGTCCCTATTCCCATCCCATCCCTGCTGTCTCTCACCTTCCCAACTTCCACCGATGGCACTGAATCGGATGTTGTTTGAGAACTCGCAACACTGATGGCTCGTATCTATCTATATATCTATCAAACGTCATTCCCATCTAAATAAGGTCAGACAGGTGAGCAAATTATCACTAGAAATTATAATATTTGCTAATACTGCATGTTTCTTTACTCTTTGCATGTTTACTCTGTTTCTGGTTCAACTGTTTTCTGCTTGTGTTCTGCATGACTGACTAGATTATTGTTCAATATTGTTTAATGGTTTCAGAGATGACCATGGCTTCTCCTTGTTACACTGGGCTTGCAAAGAGGGACACTTTGGAATTGTGGAGATGCTGGTTACCAGGGGCGCTCGCATCAATGCCACGAACTTAGGCGACGACATTCCCCTCCACTTGGCAGCAGCCCATGGTCACCGGGATATTGTTAGCTATGTAAGTAATGAGGAGTTAATGTTATTGTATTGAATGGGTCAGAGTAAAGAATCTAGAGGGAATCCAATTGTGTTAAGAACATAAGAACATAAGAACAAAGGTAACTGCAGAAGGCCTATTGGCCCATATGCGGCACCTCCTGTTTATAACTATCCAATCCCACTCATATACATGTCCAACCCACGCTTGAAACAATCGAGGGACCCCACCTCCACCACGGTATGCGGTAATTGGTTCCACAAATCAACAACCCTGGGAGCCGGTTGGCCGAGTGGACAGCACGCTGGACTTGTGATCCTGTGGTCCCGGGTTCGATCCCGGGCGCCGGCGAGAAACAATGGGCAGAGTTTCTCTCACCCTATGCCCCTGTTACCTAGCAGTAAAATAGGTACCTGGGCGTTAGTCAGCTGTCACGGGCTGCTCCTGGGGGTGGAGGCCTGGTCGAGGACCGGGCCGCGGGGACACTAAAAGCCCCGAAATCATCTCAAGATAACCTCAAGATAACCCTGTAAATGTTTCATTCAAACATTGAACCCTGTGTTGAATGTTTGAACATTATTGAAATATTGCTCGTAAATTGAACATTATTCAATTTACGAGCATTTTGAATAATGAGTACGCTGATCCCCGACAATTTGTATCAATTGGCGAGCGCTAGTTTGATTAACGAGAAAACCACATGGTGCGTTCCCGCTGCTTCTCACACATTCTCAGACGCTTCCGACGATGCAAATAGATTACTGTATTTATTTTGTTTAAAGATTCTAATGATGCTGGGATGTAAAAGGGTGACTGCTGTGATGTTGCAAAGCATTGTATTTTTTTGTAGAATAAACCAAAAAAAATGAACAAATTTAAAAAAAGGAAAAATGGCATGAAGGTTTATTCAGTGTATGCCAGGTAGGCTGCTCCATTATTAATAAATAAATGAAAAATACAAAACAAATTTAACACATTTGAAACAAAGAAAGATTGTCATAATGGAGCAGCCAACCTGACAAACATTGAACGAACCTGTATGACATTTTTCCTTTTTCTAATTTGTTAATTTTTTTTTTTTAAGAAACATAGAGCGGCCTACCTGACATACACTGAACGAACTTTTTGCTATAAAAACGAAAAAATAAAAAAATTGAACAAATTTGAAAAAAGGAAAAATATCCTAAAGGTTCGTTCAGTGTATCTCAGGTAGGCTGTTCCATTATTTACAAAATCGAATATCATATTGATGTTTTTCGGTGGTGGGATGGATTATTTTTATTTCAAATATTTTAAATGGGGAAATTCGTTTTGAAAGATGAGCATTTCACATGACGAGCTCGGTGCCGGAACGGATTAAATTCGTTAATCGAGGTTCCACTGTATTGTTAAAATTATTAAAATTTCACTCTTAACACTTTCGCCCGGGCATGACGCAGCATTGCTTCATCTGTTTACTGTCGGTAATGCCGGGGATGACGCAGCATTGCGTCATCCACTTTAAATAATCGCCAAAAATCAGGTTTTTATCCGATTTTTTGGGGACTGGTTTTAAAATGCGCGCCGATGTCTTCCCATTTTCTTTGTTGAGCCTCGTGGCCCTCAGGCGGCTTGGCACACGCCGTGGGCCCATTGTTTTCGCTCCACTGTTGTGACCAATGTCGCCTCCCCTTGCATCTCAAACGTGTGAACATTTCAGCTTTTTTCTGTGGCTATATTTCTTACTGCGGCTTTAGAAACTATCTACGCTTACTCCACGATGGATAGTGATCATGAACAAGGCCCTTCCAGGAAGAAAATTGCGAAAGAAAGGCTTGAAAAGGGCGGGGATTGGGAGTATAGCTGGAAGGCGTCTGAGCGCTCACTTGCGGCTAACGCGTGGTCCGTCTTCAACTCGTCGGCGGTTGGAGCGTGACCAGGTTTTTTATTTTATATGCTAATGTTCCTCTAGAGAATTCTATTGCGAACCCATTGAGACCAAAATGAAAGACGTAGGACGATAATTGAGGTGACCAGAGTGAAAATAGTGAAAACATTTTATCACGTTTGCGCGCTCCTGGGTAATTCGTTCGCACTTTCTCTGTTTGCTGTGGGTAATTAGCCGGGCTTTTGGAGTTTATATGCATTTAGTGCTGTAGAGAATTCTATTGCAAACACAATGATACAAAATTTAATCTCGTAGGACGAGAATTAAGGTGACAAAGTTGAAGAGAGTATACACTTTTCAGAATTTACGCGCGCTCCCGTGACACCCTGGGTCCCATATCGCACAGTTGAGGGGTGGTGCGCGGGGTACGCCAAAGTGTTAAGTTTATTTCTATATTACTATAAGTATTGTATGGTTCCAACAAGTATATACAGTAAACGCAATACAGTAATACAGTTGTTAATATCTACCCTACAGCTCCTTCGGCACAAAGCTGATGTCAACTTCATCAATGAACATGGAAACACCCCTCTCCACTATGCATGTTTCTGGGGCTACGAACTGATTGCAGAGGACCTAGTGCAGGCTGGAGCATCTGTTTCCATTGCTAACAAATATGGGGAAGTGCCCCTTGATAAGTGCCGTGGACTATTGGCCAAGCAGCTCCACAGTAAGTTTTTTCATGATTTATTGTTCAGTTTTAACAAAAGTGGAAATTAATGACCACAGTATGCAAATTACTTATAATTAATTTAATATTTAGTTTATTTGTTCAGTTGGCCAGGTTTTTTGGGGATTTTTAACTCATCATTGCCCTTGTGGATTTGTTCACTTGATATATCACGCTAGTGGGATTTCTTTGTGTATACAGTGGTACAGTACCTTCGTTTTCGAATTTAACCTATTCCCAGAGACAATTCGAAAACCGAAACAAATTTTCCCATAAGAAATAATGTAAATTTAATTAATCCGTTTCACACACCCAAATATATTATCTTAAAAATACTGTACATTTATTTTTTCGGTCCGGTCCCATTTCGGGGCCGGAAACAAACCTTTCCTGTGCGGAGCTGAGGTTCATTCAGGACTTGTCCATCTGAACCCCTGGGTCTATTGCCCCTCCTTTCAGATGACTATATTGTCCCAGGTTCGGCTTCTCTTGGAGCTGGGCGCTTGGATAATGTCCCTGGACCTCCGGGACGCATATTGGCATGTCCTGATTCATCTGGGGTTCAGAGACTGGCTCAGTTTTGTTGTGGGGCGTCAGGCTTATAGCTTTTGTTGCCTTCCATTCAGCTTTAATCTGGCAGCTCGCATGTTCACACGCCTTACCCCAGGTCGTGGTAGCCCATTTGGGTCTCTAAGGGGTTCGGGTTCTGGCCTATCTCGACAACTGGCTGGTGTGAGCTCCAAGCCGGTCCGCTTGTCTGCTCACCAGGGATTTGGTTCTTTTCCAGCTCACCAGGTTTGGGTTCCTTGTGAACTGGAGGAAGTCCCATCAGGTTCCCTCTCAGATTCTGTCTTGGCTGGGTCTTGTGTGGGACTCTCGGACCGCTTCCATGTCTCTCCCTCCAGAGGCTCTGCTTTGGCTGCAGTCCCACCTTCGCCTGTTCTGGGGGGCTTCTGGGTCGCGAGATGGTTGCTCGAGTGTTTGTGCAGGAGCCTGAACTTTGCTGTGATGGTCTACCCATAAGGTTGGGTGTCGGCTGTTCTGGTTCCTTCGGGGACGTCCCTTCCGCCTTTCTCGCGATTGCTGTGTTCGACCTCTGGGTGCCTTGCATCAGCTGCTGTATCACTGGCTTTCTCTCCGGATTTTTCGGGGTTCAGTGCCTTGGCGCCTACCCGAGCCCTTGCTCGATGTGTTAACAGATGCATCATCTCTTGGTTGGGGCTTTGTGACCAGTGCTCACCAGGCCAGCCAGGGGCGGTGGGGTACATTTTTCCATCGAGCCCACAGCATGGTGCTGGAGTTTGCGGCGGTGTGGGAGTCACTTCGGAGGGGTCAAGTCGCTCGGGGATCGACGATCTGGCTCCATTAGAACTGCTTCCCGGTGGTTCATTGTATGAACCAAGAGGATTCAATGCGGTCCTTGGCTCTTTGGGGATGGTCGCTTCAGGTGACTTGAGTTCTCAGGGTTTGGCTCTCCTGGCAGTTCACGTTCGGGGAGTGTCCAACGTCTTGGCAGACGGCCTGTCTCGGTTCCTTTCCCTGTCCACGGAATGGATGGTTGACGCTGACTCCTTTAGTTGGCTCTGTCAGACGTACAGGTTCCTGGAAGTGGACCTCTTTGCATCGGCGTGGGAGAGGCGTCTCCTGGTATGCATGCCGCCTTCTCCGACTGCGAGGCCATCAGGGTCAATGCCTTGCAGAAGGACTGGTCTAGGTGGGATTACCTGTACCTCTTCCTTCCTGGTTTAGCTGTTGCTCCTGGTCTTAGCTCGCTTGGAGACTTACCAAGTGAGAGTAGTCTTTTTAGCTCTTTGGTGGCTGGATCAGCTTTGGTTTTAGGCGCTTCTTGCTCGTTGTCCGAACCCGGAGGTCTTGCAGCGGCTCCGACTCTTTCAGCAGATCGGACCG
The DNA here is from genome assembly GCF_040958095.1 of Procambarus clarkii. Lineage (NCBI taxonomy): Eukaryota > Metazoa > Arthropoda > Malacostraca > Decapoda > Cambaridae > Procambarus > Procambarus clarkii. The sequence goes on from NC_091229.1 coordinate 14,696,143, forward strand.
GTCTGTTACGAGGCTGGTTCGTTCTTCTCCTCAAGTCTTCACATATAGTCTTCCTGACTCGAGTCAATCACCACTTGTATGGTGAGCAGGTGGCTTCATTGTTAGTGTCCCACCTGCGTGCTTTGTCTCGGCGGCAGTATGAAGTTTCCTGGCAGTCCTTCTGTTATTTCTTGTCCCTTCCCTGGTTTACTTCAGTTTCTGTTAGGGTTGTCTTGTCCTTTCTTTCGTGGTTGTTTCAGAACTGTCATCTTTTGCTGAATACTGTTGCCTCGTATCGTGCAACGCTGGCGGAGCCGCTGCAGCTTGCGTTTGTCATTGATGTTACTTCAGCGCCGTTTTGCAAGCTGTCTCGCCCGTTGTTTCACCTCCGGCCTGCTCATGCACCACCTGAGCTGTCCTGGTCCTTGGATCGGGTCCTCTCCTTTCTTTCTTCTCGGTTTGTGGTGGCCCTTCATGTGGGAACCCGTTTGTTGTGAGAGCTTTATGCTTTCCTCCGGCGCAGGGGTTTCTGCTCTTTCAGTCCTGGTGGTAGGTTAGTTCGTTTGTAGCCGTCTCCTTTTTTGGCGAAGAATGAGACTGCTGCTGTCCGGAGGGGTCCTTGGGTTGTTGATGCTTGGTTGGTTCGGTCGGGAGTGCATCATGTGTTGTGTCCGGTTGCGTCTCTTCGCCGTTACCTGCGCACCACAGCCTCCGTGGTCAGGTACGCGCATTGGGTTGACCTGATTTCCCTTTTTCCCTGTTCAGGGTTCGGGTCTCTCATGTTGTCCACAAGGTTATTCAGTCCAGCCAGCCTGCGATCTATCCCCTGTGACCACGAGATTCGTAAGTTTTCTGCGTTGGCTGCCGTTTTCGGTAACATGTCTTGCGTTGACATTCGGGCGCGGGGTTTTTGGAGGTCAAACAGGGTCCTGGTTGCCCGCTACCTTGTCAATGTTCCTGGGCTTAGTTGGGCCTGTGTCACTTTGAGTTGGCAGTTGCAGCCAGTTATCTCAACTTCGAGTTGAGGAGCGAGTGCCGACTGCCTCCCGGGTAAGTTCCTCTTGTTTTGTTTCTGGTTTCCAACCACATGGGGGGGAGGGGGGGTTGTAGGCCATTGCTCATCATGCCTCTCTGAGGGGGCCAGGTTCTGGTTTGTGGTCCCTGGTAGGCCTAAGAATGCCATTCCCTTCGATGCCAGGGTCTAATACATTCATATCAGCCCGGATAGCTCAAGGGAGCCTCCGGGTCTCATCCAGAAAATGGCGTTTCATTACATTCAACACTGGTCTCTTTTTCTATGGGCACTTCTCTGCCTGGCCACAGGGCAGTTCTGCAGCTTGTTTGTTTTCATGTGACTGCAGGGCATGTGAGCCCGCGTTTTGGGAAGATTGTTTCGCCTCCATCTGGAGCTTTTTTTCCTCTCGTTGCCGTCTTTGTTTTGTTCTTAATTTAGGGCGTTCTGCCCTGTCTGTTCCTCTGGGGAAAATTTGTGTGTTGGTCTTTTTGGGGTTCTGGGTCCTGGTTTGGGCCCAGTGTCCTTGCCCTGTATGCTCATGCCTTCGGCCTTCGGTTTTCAGTCCATTTTCTGGACGTTTTAACTGGTGGTTTTGTTAGTCATGAGCCTTGCCCTTCGTTTCATGTGCTTTTCTGGGTACCTGTTTAAGTTTTTCCTTTCTGTGGTGCTTTCTCCGCCGGCAAATGTGGTGGTTAAGGCTCCCCCCAGGGTTTGTTTCCAGGTTCCTTTGGGTTCTTCGGTTTGTTCTGGAAGTTTTCTTCCTCTGGTTTCTTCTATGGAGGTTCCGGAGGCCCTTGGTGGGTTTCTTTCTGTGCGACCTAGCATTTGCCCCCTTGTTCCATTATTTGGTGCATTCTGGGGTTCCTGGGTTTTCCCTGGCTTGCAGGCTGCTTCTTGGGGCTTGGCACAGGTTTTGTGGTCATGCTGGGGCTCTAGCTTCTGTTTATTGAGGTGGGCCTTTGGTGACAGCTTCTTTGTCAGTACCTTCTCCGGGTCCATCTTCGTCTAGTCAGCGCAGTGCTCGCTCTGCTCACTGATCGACTTCTCGGAGGGGGCTCCAGCCCCTTTGCAGGTTGACGGGGCAATGGGGGAGAAGCTGGCTGTTTGCCTTCACTTGGTCCCTCGATTCATAGGCGTTTTGGGTCGTGTTTTTGGACCTGTGGTGGCATTGGGTGGCTCCTCCTCCTCTCGGAGGCTTGGGACTGGTGAGGCAGGCTTCTTCCCCTTCGCCTCGTTGGGTCATCTTGGAGTGGGTGTGCCTGGGAGTTGTCATAACGACCTCGTCCCTCAAGTAGATTTCCCGCTTGTTCCTGTGCCAAAACATGACTGTGGAAATCTTTGGTTCATTCTGGACTTGTCCAGTCTAAGCCGCTGGATTACTTGCCGCTTCTACTGGATGACCTCTGTCCCAGATCCAGCTTATTTTGGGGCCAGGTTGTTGAATGGTGTCTCTGGCCCTCCGGGACATGTGTTGGCACGTCCCGATTCATCCGGGGTTCAGGGACTGGTCAGGCTTCGTGGTGGGGCGGCAGGCTTCTCATTTTCATTGTCTTCCATTTGGCGGGTTTCTGGCACCTCACATTTTCACGCGTTTTACCTGGTTCATGGTGGCCCGTTTATGTCTGCTAGGTGTTCGGGTGTGGTTTACCGCGACGACTGGTTGGTGTTGGCTCCCAGCCAGTCTGCTTGTCTGTTGATGCTGTGGGACCCTCTTAACCACACCTCATATTCGGAGTCCAAGGGTTCAGTCTAGGTTTTTGTTGTTGTAGGGTTTGGGCTGTGCCTCTCCTTCCTGGGTTAGGTTATTCTAGGTTAAGTTAGGTTCGTTGTGACCTGTGGGTTACCCTCGACCTGTTCCCTGTGTAGCAAGGTTAGGTCTGATTGGTTAGGTTAGGTTGCATACCTGTTACCTATGTGTTTCCTCTGGTTAAGGTATGTGGGCATCTGTTTGGGTGCCTGCCCCTTCAAGGTGGTCCATAAAGGGACTTCCCTCATTTCCATGCTATCATCGGTGGGTCTTTTGGGAAAGTCATCCATGAGGAATGTTGCCCATAGGTCTCTGATCCAAGTCCATACCTCCGTCAGTTTGTTTTTTTAGTATTTCTGCTAGGCTGGGGAGGAACAGGGAGAGGAAGATCCATCTCTTTTTGTCCATCCGTGCTCCCGGAGGCCCGAGTCTTAAGTGTTCACACCTGAATACTCTAAAGAACTGAAGCAAAAAGAAAAGTGTATTTTCAATAGAGTTTGTGCAAACAGTGGTGAATCTGCAAATGCTTATCGCAATCGGATGACACGCTTCTGTGTCATCAGTGTGTTTGCTGTTAGAGCAGGGGAGGCACACTGTAGCGTCCTCAGAACACAAAAAAGATTAATGTGCAAGATAAGGTAAGGTAATTATCTGAAAAAGAGCTAAGCTTGTATGACTGTGTAACACATGGAAGGGTTATGAGAATAAGGATCTGGGATGGGACAGGAATGGTGCCCAACCACTCTGAGAAAGGTTAGTGAGTGAATAAACTCATTCTGCTTAGATTGCCAGGATAAGTCTGATTGAGTTTCGGGAATGCAAGGCAAATATTACTTTTATCGTAAGTTTTCTTATTTTACAGTACTCAGTATGTTTAAATTGTATAATATACACATATAGTGTGTAAATAACACTCAGATATATTCTATCACTTGTGGTAAGAAATCCCCACAAAGTTGAATGTACAGTACTGCATTGGAAATACACTAGCAAAAAGTAGCAAAACTCTCAATTTAATGGATTGATTCTGGTCCAGAGTACTGTAATTCATTCAATCGAGGTTCCACTTCATAATTTTTATCACTGTCGTAAAAACAAAAATAGGTTTGACATTTTACCAATCTTGAACTCGATTATTTGATTGATAACTTGTTGTTCTACTCCGAATGTTTTACATTTTCCTCTGTTGGGGGGTTATCCAGCATTTCTGACCACCTTCCCATAAATGCTGGCTAGTTGACCAGACCACACACTAGAAGGTGAAGGGACGACGACATTTCGGTCCGTCCTGGACCATTCTCAAGTCACACAATCGACTTGAGAATGGTCCATGACGGACCAAACCGTCGTCGTCCCTTCACATTCTAGTGTGTGGTCTGGTCAACTTACTTTAGCCACGTTATTGTGACTCATCGCCTGCTGGTTAGTGTAATGATTTGTCTGTGGATTTGTTGCTCTGTGTTAATTTGAGTACATAGCAATATTTAGTTTTAATTAAATTGTTATCCTTTGTTTCCGCACTTGTGGAAGTTTTGACCTTGGTACTACCTGCCTGTTGTCTACGTGTTGGCAGTTTCGGGGATCATTGTCCCCGTGGCCTGATCTCTGACCAGGTGTTTTATAATGGTATGTTTATATTTTGGTATGTTTTATAATTTGAATAAAAAACAATTAACACTAGAGAATTAATCATTTTCTTTTTTCTTTTTTGCAGCCATGGCTGTTGACAGTGGTCAGAATCTCGAAAAAGTGGCTTTCAAAGATCAGAGCTGGCTGGGCCTTAAGACGCGTAGTCGTAAGTCATTGCGTTTTATAACAAAATTTTTGAAAACATTATGATTTATTGAAGAGAATTTTTGTGTGGGTGTGTGTTTATAATAAGATACAGGTACCAACCTACAGTGTGACCAATGGGGGGACTGACAATAGTGTAACAAAGAGGTTATACAGTACAAGGGACCTTTATATATACAGCTTATGTTTCAAAACACATAGGGTAGTACTCACCAAGGGTTAAGATGTTGCCTCACATTCTACCTTGGAGTGATGTTTAAATCTTATTGTTTAAACAAAATGGGTTATGGTGGGCTTCTGTACACTTCAGCTTCAAAATAGTTGTACAGCTGTGTTGGTGAATGGTCATCAGCTGATTTCCTTTCTCCACGTACCTTTACACACACTTGATGCCATGGCGTCTCTTCAAGTACTTCTTTTGTCTGCCTGTCATTATACAAAGACAAGTCAAGTAATGTTTATTTTCACTAGTACAGTAATTCCATTGCGTTCTTTATGGGACAATGTTGATTTTCTCAATGTGGAACTTTTTTTTTTGTTTCATTCTGCCTCTTACTGTGCAGTTCCAATGCTTCAGCATCAACATTCTTTACTTTGTCATGACTGCCTGTCTTTGTCACATTACTTTACCACTTTTACTTTTTGGATAACAGACAGGGAAGACAGAGAAGGAGCCGGTCGGCCGAGCGGACAGCACGCTGGACTTGTGATCCTGTGGTCCTGGGTTCGATCCCAGGCGCCAGCGAGAAACAATGGGCAGAGTTTCTTTCACCCTATGCTACTGTTACCTAGCAGTAAAATAGGTACCTGGGTGTTAGTCAGCTGTCACGGGCTGCTTCCTGGGGGTGGAGGCCTGGTCGAGGACCGGGCCGCGGGGACACTAAAAGCCCCGAAATCATCTCAAGATAACCTCAAGACAAAGATTTTAGGTTTACTCTTCCAGATATAAGGAAAGAATTGTCATGCTGTCTGTATATTCAGTACACATAATACTTCCTTAAAACACCTCTCTTCACTTTTTTTTATTAACTCTACTTTCTGTTAAAACTTTATCACAGAATGTTTCCTCTTGGGTTTGTTGGTAGTAGAAGCCTTAATTGACATATTTCATGTATTTTGAGCTAATATGATAAAAAAAATGTTAACTATTTTCAACAAAACATCAAGGAATTTTAGAGGAGACTGATCTTCAGTCTGAATACACTACAAAAACACTGCTGAATTGGTACACTTACAGTTCCTCAAGCAGCTGTGAGGCACGATCTCTTAATGCAGAGAGGTGGGCACGACAGGTTGGTTGGGCAGAAGAAAATTAATAGCAGTTGTACTGTGCATTGGTTCCTCTATCGGTTGTCATGTGGAAAGATATTCTTTTATATGCATTGGTTTATTTATCACATATTCAGTACCACTGAGTAATTGTAAAGTGACAAATATTTGAAAATGTTTTTAAAATAATTATCCTGCATCTTTTTTTTTTGAGTTGACCATAGATATGTGCTTTCTTAATCAGGCGATGCAACACTCTCCAGGCATAAGGGCATTAACATCAACGAGCTAGCTCTTCACACAAAAATAGCTACGAGTCCTTCAGGGGAACTTTGGCGAGGCAAGTGGCAAGGCAATGAAATTGTCGCCAAGATTCTGGCTCTTCGAGAATGCTCTCCTCGTGTTTGCAGAGATTTTAATGAGGAATTCCCACGACTGAGGTAAGTCCATAGCATTTTATGTTATAATTATTTAAGTTGAATATTTATATGTTGGGTAACTTTGTGTATAAATTAATTCATGAGGGAAATGCAGGTATGAAATGGAACAAAAAAGCAAGTTATAATGTGGATCCATTTGACTGCTTCCCTAGCCAGAGCCTAGAGATCATCCAGGACACGACTCTCACTCCTCACTCTAGTTGACCTTTTCCCACAATAGCAAGTAACTTCGCAAATTGTCTTGTCATGTAGCTGACTTAGGGAGATAGTGGAGGATCTTATCTTCATCAACAACCAACCTACCACTCGCTACAAGCAGAGCAGTTCACTAAACACACCTTGTTTTCTTGGCATCTAGCTGTTGGTACCCAGTTCTGCACAATCTGATTTACTTCACTTGACTGATTCTTCTCAAGACTTTTGTCTCTGTATAAGTTGCTTCATGCTTTAGTATTCTCATCACTAAAGAGAAGAGAATACTTCACTTTTGTGTTTTGTATAGCCTTCAGTGTAGTTTGACACGCCTTGAGTTGCCCCATTACCTTAGTAGTGTCTTTGGGAATTGGTTCTGGGCCGCGTTGTCTGTTTAGCAACACATTTGTGTGGCTATGAATGTCGTGTATTTTGGATGACGCCGCAGTAGTTCTACCCTTCTGAGTTTGGCTTCATTGAAATAATAGTAGCTTCTCTATTTTGTTTGTTTATTTTTTAAACCATGGCTGTCCTCACTGTTTTCCATCCTTAAAGTGATGGGTCTTCACTAACTTACACTCAGTATATCTTTTAGGACTGGGCTGTCATCTCTGGAATGGGCCTTGATTCGGTGGACTTGGTTTTTGTTGTGCTGCATCTCGTTGATATGGTTACTGCTCTGTATTCTTCATACTGTGAAGTTGGGTTACTTTATGAGGATAATATTAGGAAAAATAAAGCATAGAATGTAATGAAATTCACTTTTCAGGGCTGCCTTGGTAGCTCTCTGGTGAACTGACTCTGGTACCACAGACACATCCACAAAGCCTCTGGACTGGACTTGGGCAGGCCTATCAAGCACCAGATCTAGAATCTGATGTGCTCAAAGAGGAGAGAATGGGAATATGAGATCAACTTCAAAATAGCATAAAACCACCCAGAAAGTAAAGGAAAAGCAAAACAAATCACTTATCTTTGATTAAGCTGAGAGATGCTTGAAACATGGAAAGTGGTAGTTTGTCCAGTGTCAACAAACCATATGCTAGTATCTAAGGGTGCAACCAGATGAAAAAAAAAAATAGTGACTGATATAGGAAGCTATTAAGGCATTCTATTACATTTAATGCTTTATTTCTGAGTTAACCCTCTGTAGCTTCCCAGTGCATTCTTCCACAGCAACTCAGATAGGAAATACCCTTTAGGCTAAAAGAAATGTGTAAATAAAGGACCAAATGAAGACTATGGACTGGGGTATGAAGGTGGGAAACCCTGGGCTCAGAAGGGTACGTCCTGGGTGACTTGTCTATTCTATTGTGTGACTTGTCATGACAACTAAATGCTTCCACTGAACAAACATGATTCTGTAAAGTTCACCAATGGATCTGAATGCAGCGCAGTAAAACTTTTTCATACGCTGAAAGAATTTGTTGCTTCACAGAATGAGAGAGAGATGTTTGATGAATTTGAAAAGAATGGCAATGTCACAACTGGTGCATCAACTTATGAGGAAAACAACCAGAAAGTGTAAGTACAATGTGAATAGGAAATGTCATGATAGACCTGCACAGAAAACTGATCTGTCAGTCTTAATATGTGAACCATTTCATGTGAGTGTTTTTCCTCTTTGTCATTGATCAGCTGTGTAGCACTTTGAGTAAACTGATTTACTTACTCAGAATTGAGCACAAAGTTTGGATTTTTGTCTTGTGTTTTGCAATTGAAGAATGAACGAATGCAGCAACAGGCTGCACTTTAGGGGATTTCTTGCTTTCCTGTGGATCTGAAACCCAGCCTTGGGAATGAATTGATTCAGTTCGAAGAGTATATGAAACTGAATGTAACTGCAGTTCACACTGAAACTGAATGTAGTTTTGAACTGCATATGTTTAAACAAATTGTGTCAAAAAAAAAAAACGCTTCAGTCTTTTTAAATGTATGTTGTGATGTAAAAGTGAAAGAATAGAGCAGTGGCTATTCTGGCTGGTGTTAAGCCAGTCACATAAAATTAAAATAAAGTAAATAAGACTACTTCTGATCTCTTTACGGTATGAGAGCTGCGGGTAAATTCCAAAAGAATGAAAAACGTTAAACATTTAATATAACAAAAATGACTTTAATAACAAATAACACAAACCCCTTATTCACTTGGCAATACATAATATAAAATGTAAAAGAAACAAACATGTGACAGTTACGTTAAGGGCAAAGAGAGGTGCAACACAATATACAAAAAGCTGTACACATGTACTGTCTCCTGGGAAGGCTACAGTACATGTTACAGCTTTGAGAGCATGAGGCATATTCTGAGGTCTGGCCAGTGGTGAGCTGCATATATATGCGGGCCAGACCTAGTGTAGATGGCGCTTATGTGCAGGTAACTATCGCTGACAGTCTCAAACAAGCAGTTAAGGGTTGGTCGACCGGGGAGTGGCACTAGGCCCCAGACAGCAGGTGTTGTTCAGGTGTCTCCGGTACTTGAGGGTGGAGGGGGGGTGAGTGTTTTGTCTAGACACAGCCTTCTGAGCACGTATTGTTGTTGTCGTTGATGTTGATTTCTTATACTGGAGTATGCAGATATGTTGTTGAATAGGTGGTAAACAAATAGGCAGGATCTTCTTGCCTAAGCAGGAGATTACCGTAACAATGTATATTTCTTTGCAAATGTACCATTGCTTTATGGTATCCAACTGCAGTGGGGAGAGACCATTTTGGGCTCTAAAACGAATCAAGAACTATCAGAGGTCAAGACTGAAAGACAACAAATTGAACTACTTTTCATTAGTGTACATAAAGTCTGAGCATTTGTGCATACTTGACCATCAGGAAATTATTCCTGACTTTGCAAATGGAAAATGTTGAAAATTTGAAATTTTAATTTTGTTTCTCTTTTGATAATTTCTAATTTTCTTTATCAAAGAATACAATGATAATATTTAAAACATGTACTTCATTTTTACTCTTAATTTTGCTGGGCCCCCAAATTTCCTGGGCTTTAGGCATAAGCTTATGCAGCCTGTATTGCTGTATGCCACAGTGTGGATAGGGCAGCAGCTTTACGCTCAACAATCCACAATGTGGGACAGAAAACAGGAGATTCCTTTTCACCCATAAGGTAATAAACCCAGTGAATCGCCTACCCGCCAATTCCATGAATGTCAGGACAGTGCTTCTAGTTTAAAAGTCAGCATATAAAAAAAAGTTATAGGGAATAACTGACAGGTCTTTGTCAATCCAATGGAGACAAGGTTCCCTGTAGTTCAGTCGGGTTCTTTCTCGACGCACAATCGAGAATCCCGGGCGGAGACAGAAATGGTTGGGCGGATTTCCTCTCGCCAAATGTCCCAGTTCACCTAGCAATAAGTAGGTACCCAGGAGTTAGTCAGCTTGTTCTGGGGTTGCATCCTGGGCAAGGTCAGTACTGTAATTCAATCCTGTGGTGGGGGACCTCGATATAAGTCTAATGCTCTGGCTGCATGTTCCCCGACACAATGAATTATATTTAATTATTGTCCCTGTCAACGTGACTAAGAGATGGTGGTCCTCAGGTAAGTTCAGATAAAAATTTAACACAAGTTGCAAATGTACAAAGCAATATAACACATTAATTGTGTAAACAAAGATGTTTGAAATAGGTGTAAGGTGTGATTGTGAAAGTTTGTGGGATGGCATGCTGGATAGTTTCTGTGCTGCCATGGGAGGTGATACTTATTTATTTATTTATTTATTTATTTATTTATTTATTTATTTATTTATTTATTTATATACAAGAAGGTACATTGGGTTAGAGAGAATACATAGCATAGTATTTACAATCTTGTAAAGCCACTAGTACGCGCAGCGTTTCGGGCAGAAAGGTGGCAGTGATAGGTGACAGCATGTAATTGGGTTGAGCACCAGTTTTGACTGCCAAAGTAATGGTTTTGACTAATCTCCTATAATGGCTTGTTTTGTTAAGTGTAAGCTTCTTACCGCTTGATAGTGGTCGGCTTGATAGTGGTCAGTACTGTAGTTAGTAGAAAAATGGTTGGCTTTTTCCTGATTCCAGTGATTGTTTGCAGTGGAGGAGGGGGGAAGGGGTTGATAATTGGATTATTCTGCTCATTTTTTGTGGTGCTGGTAAAAGTCAACTAGACCAATCCATTCACCTGGGCTGTATTGGCCTCAAACCGTGGACCCTACGTGTGTGAGGTCGTAGCACTATCTAGTTTATTCAACTAGAGCATGGTATGTGAATAGTGTCCTGGGTGGACTCTAGGGTGTGGCTAGGTAAACAATCAAGGATCTAGCCCAGATAAGGGTGTATCATTTTACTTGATGCTTGTTTTATATTTTTTATATAATTGCATCTCAAATATGGAGAAAGTGCTTGACTCCTTTTGAAATAGTAGAATGCACAATTATATCTTGGAACATGTAGGTCTTAAGAAAGTCATTATCCTTGATTAAAGAATGGAGAGCAATCAATATTTGTATGAAATGGCAAAGACCAACAGCACCAAACAGCATCTATATAGTATTGCCTATATACTGCATGTTCTCTTTCTTTTCAGAATTTTCTCTCATCCTAATGTTCTTCCTGTTGTTGGATGCTGTAACCATCCCCCAAACCTTGTGGTCATTACGCAGTACCTGCCATACGGATCCCTCTACACACTCCTACACCAGGATAGCGGTATAGTGGTTGACACGGCACAGGCTCTCAAGTTTGCCTTGGACATTGCTCGTGGCATGTCCTTCATCCACTCTCTGGAGAAGCTGGTCCCCAACTTGTACTTGTCGTCCAAGCATATTATGGTGAGTCGCTAGTCACTTACCCAAAATATGGCATGATGAAATATACTTGTTTAAACTGTTTTAAAATTAATATTATTCCAACAGTTAAGTCTGTTTTGTTTCATCTTTTAGAGATTCAAACAAAATGTTTTTATATACATGAGGAATTATATAGCTAATACCGTATATATTTTGGTGTATGGGATTTCTTGAATTTTATGATGTGCATTTTTCTGAGAGGGCCCCTTGCAGCAGCTCCCTGAGCCTTAACCCCTGCACTGTGCCAGCCAACATATTAAGGGTTGGTGTGCCTGCCCCTTACATGTGATGATAGTACAGTATATCATAAGATTCGAAACTCCCCTGCATACAAGGGGGGCTCACATTTGCTTCCTCAGGCCTCCGGTAATCATCCCCCATCTTGAAATAACATCCTAAGTCTGTCATTTTCCATCCATGGGCTTAGTAACGTGACCTAGGTTACCAAGGCCTATGAAACATTCCTAAGGCCATGGCTTTAGGAACATGTAGGTAAAAATAAAATAAATATTTTTTTAAATATTATCGATATCGGTAAAAATATTTGTATAAAATTCATTTATTATCCGATCAACTTCAGGATAGTTTCAAAATGAGCGCCTTTAGAGTGCGCACAATTTGATACCAAAATGAAAGATGTAACACAAAACTTGATGTCAGAACACTTGAAAGATTATAAATACGTTTTTGGTCAAAATTTTAACACTTTGGCGTGCCCCGCGCGCCACCCCTCAACTGTGCAATTTGGGTCCCAGTGTTTCACGGGAGTGCGCGTTAGTTCTGAAAAGTGTATACTCTCTTCAACTTTGTCACCTTAATTCTCGTCCTATGAGATTAAATTTGGTATCATTGTGTTCGCAATAGAATTCTCTACAGCACTAAATGCATATAAACTCCAAAAGCCCGGCTAATTACCTGCAGCAAACAGAGAAAGTGCGAATGAGTTACCCAGGCGCGCACAAAAGCGATAAAATGTGTTCACTCTTTTCACTCTGGTCACCTCAATTTCCGTCCTAGGTCTTTCATTTTGGTATCAATGGGTTCGCAATAGAATTTATTATAGGAACATTAGCATATAAAATAAAAAACCTGGTCACGCTCCAACCGCCGACGAGTTGAAGATGGGCCACGCGTTAACCGCGAGTGAGCGCCCAGACGCCTTCCAGCTACACTCCCAATTCCTGCCCACAAATGTTTAGTATTTAGTATTTTAGTATATGTAGTATTATAGTTTAGTATTTTTTGTGTAGTAGTTGTACATCACATAAGCATTGTAGATAGCCATTTGCACAAAATAGGTCATTTTCTTCATCCATTTGTGAGTTTTCCTTATGAAGTGATAATATTTGATCATTTGGTCAAAGTGATCAACACCTTTCATGTTTGTATTGTAGTCACAGATTGCATTCAGCTTGTTGACAGTTACCAAACAGTCCCCAAAAAATCGGATAAAAACCTGATTTTTGGCAATTATTTTAGTGGATGACGCAATGCTGTGTCATCCCCGAGATTACCGACAGTAAACGGATGACGCAATGCTGCGTCATGCCCGGGCGAAAGTGTTAAAATGTTAAAATTTAATTTTTTGTGCTATTATTATGGGACTAGTTTTAAAATGCTCACCTTTAGATTGCAAACAATTTGATAGCAAAATGAAAGATGTAACATGGAAATTTATGTCAGAACACTGGAAAGAATTAAATAATTTTGTGATTTGAGTGTCCAAAATGAAAATATTTGTTAAAATTCCATTTATTGCTCTATTATTATGAGACTAGTTTTAAAATACGCGTCTTTTTATTGTGGACAGTTTGATACCAAAATGAAAGACGTAACACAAAAATTGATGTTATTAAACTGAACGGGTATGTATACACATTTGGCTGCGATGTGCAAATTGGTGCTCGTTCACAGGTAACTTTAGGCTTTGCTAAAGGGAGTCACGCTTGGCTTTTGGACAATATATGCATATACAACACCTGCAGGGAATTTAATTGTAAACACAATGATACCAAAACGAGCCACGTAGCACAAGATTTTAGGTAAGAAAACTGAAACGAGTATACACATTTGACTGATTTTGTGCGCTCACGGATAACTTTTGCCGACTTCAGGCTTTACTGTGGGGAGTTATGCTTGGCTTTTGGACCTTATATGTATATACACCTGTAGGTAATTCGATTGTGAACACAATGATTCCAAAACGAACGACATAGCACGAGAATTAAGGTGAGAAAACTGAAACAAGTATACACATTTAATGTCGCCGAGCGCTCACCTGCATCGCCAGGAGTAGTTTGTGCATACGCGCGGACCACACGCCCGGTGCACGAAAGTGTTTTAAATCTGGCCCAATTTATTTTATCCTTAAATCTGGCCCAATTTATTTTATCCTTTCAGGTGTTTTCTAGGGGGAGCCCCTTCGGCTCCCCGGAGCTTACTAGGCTAATATGCTAATGTCAGACTTTGGCATCAGTCATGTGTATGGAGTTCTATGGGCCTACCAGGTACTACGAGCCAGAACCTGGCCCCCCCTCAGAAGAGGCTAGGGGAGCAATGGCCTATAGAAACCCCCTTGTGGTTGGAAGCATTCTATGTCTGCCATCGACCGAGTCGGACACCCAGAAAGGTAAGCGTCCCAAAACAAATCCCCTATTCTGGTGAAAATATTGCTACCAAACGCCGAACAAGTGGATAGAACTCCCCTAAACGAAAAGAGCAAATGATGATGACGTTGCATGTCATTGCGCCGCTGTCTGCGCAGTGCCCCCCCCCCCCTCCCCGGGAGGGGGAAGGGGGAGCCCCAGACCCCACACGCCGGCTATCCACTCTTTAGTTCTTAGGCTGATGTTTGAGGCTTCGGTCGTGTGCTCTGGCTCCAGACAGTTTCAGCACTGTGCTTTGAGTGTGGTGGCTGTCTTCTAGGGGTGTGAGAGCCCAGAGTTATTCTCCAGTACTCGGGCTGCATGTGCCTAGGGATCCCTTCTCTAAGTGCTCTGTAAGCACTGCCCTTGGGGCTTGGAGTTACCTTCCACAAGTTCCTTGGGTCCTGTCTCTGCTGGCCATTTTACGGCTCAGTTTTTCGGCCACCCTTTGGGTACCTAGGTGTTTTGTTTCCCTTGTTTACCTTAGGGTAAGAGGCAGTTTGCACTGGTTCAGGGCGCAGGGTGCTGCGTAGCTTGTTTTCACCGATTAGCGGCCAACTCTGTTCCTCTAGGGTACGCTGTCCTCTTGCGGGGTTTTCTTTTTTTTTCTTTTTGCCTTGTGGGGGATCTGCCCTGCTTTTTGGCCACATGTGCTTGACCTATTACGGTTCTTCTCTGGTGGTGCCCCCTGCTAGGTCCCCGTGAGTGTACACATCCCTGAGGTTCAGCTTTAGTGAGTTTGCTTGGTAGTTTTGGGCGCCGATTAGCAGTACCCTGCCTGGGGTTACCTGGGCGTGAGTCTCGTTAAGCGCTCAAGGCCCTGGGAAACCCCTGGGGGTGTGTGGGTCCAATGGATGTGACCCTGGGGTCCCCCCCCCTTGCTTTGTACGAATTTGAGGGTTGTTCGGTCCCCTTGTCTCAGGGTGACCCTCGCTGTCTGTGCCTCCGTCACACTGCCTGTTGGGTCGGTGACACTTTCGACCCTGAGTCCTGTGAGTTCTTCTGCTTGCTAGTGACTCAATTTTCCCAGTCTAGTGATGATCTTATGAGGGTACAGGCAGTGCAGGTGTTGCATGCGCATTTTAGGTTGTTACAACGCACTCGGTTGGTTGCTCACCTTGATGCCCTGAGGCTGCCCCGTTTTGCTTATAGGGACCCGGACTTGGGGGTGGGGGTCGCTTCGGACTTGGTTCAGTCCGGTCCCCCTCGTCCTTCCCCTTCTGTGGTTCATTCTGGTCCCCCCCCCCCCCTCCTTGCTTCTGGCCTCGAAGTGTCTGAGGGTTTCAAAGCTGGAGTTGGGTTTAGATGATCTTGAGCTCGGGCAGTCTCGGGGGATGCCCTTTCCGGTGTGGCGACGGAGGCATTCAAGTCTAGTCACCCTGCCGAAGCCACCGGGTCTGACCAGTGGGCCCCCTTCCGTTCGGCTTACCCTGCTGCGCCAGCCTTGTCTCTTGAGGCCGGTTCTTTGGGAGATGACTCTGCCCCAGGTCCTGCAGAGGAGGATCCCGGGGTGGGGGAGGGGCTGACTTGGGGGCCTTGGGTCTTGCTGAACCCAACCTGGGTTTTTCTACCCTCTGAGCGGGGTTTGTTGTTACAAGGAGTGGGGGTTTTCTTTTCCCCCTCTGTGAGCGAATTGGATTTGGTGTCTGCCCCTCCCCGGGTTCGGTTCCGTGTCTCCCTGGGTGCGTCGGTTCCATCCTTCTGGAAGTTTTCGACTTCTCGCATCCAACCTTCTGCGGTGCGGGCAGCCTTTGCAGCTTACCTCCTCCGTGACCTAGATTATGCCTCGGTGATGGATCCGTCTTCGTTCAGGTTTGGGACTTCGTTGCCTTTCTGGGTCCGTTACGAG
The DNA here is from genome assembly GCF_040958095.1 of Procambarus clarkii. Lineage (NCBI taxonomy): Eukaryota > Metazoa > Arthropoda > Malacostraca > Decapoda > Cambaridae > Procambarus > Procambarus clarkii. The sequence goes on from NC_091229.1 coordinate 14,711,885, forward strand.
GTTCCGGAGTCATCCTGGCTGGTGGACTATCCTGTCTTTGTGTTGGAGGCTTGGCATTCATTCTGCCGTACCCGCACGCTTAAGGGCACGAGGCTGCGACAGTGGTTCAGGTTTTCCTGGGGGGTGACCTTTAGCACCTCAATGAGTGCTTGTTTGCACCTGCCCTTTCCCGAGATGTGGGCGTGGTACAGCTACATGCGCAGGTTCCCTCCTTCTCGACTGCTCAGGTTGCTGAGGACACGCACGCTCGTGGCCTTTTGGCTTCGGCCTTGTGTTTCTTTTTCCCTCCTGGAGCTGTCTTCGGACTGGCTTGAGGAGGATGTAGGGGCGCTCGGGGCCGTCCCTGGGTCCGGTGCCTTGGATTTGGCGGCCCGCTCGTCGGCTGCCTTGCTGAAGCTGTTTGCGCCGATCCTGCGGGATGCGGTTTCCCTGTTCTATGCTTCCCAGCTCGCGTGTCGACAGGCAGTGCTTGCCTCCTACCTGGAATCGGCCTGGGCCTTGGCTCTTAGGATGTCTTCATCTTTTTGTCCTCTGCTTTTTGAGGATTCTGTTGTGGCGCAGTATATTCAGGCTGCTTCGACTCCTTGTCGGCCTTTGTCTGACTTGTTGGTTCTCTGGGGGCCCGGGGGGGAAGGGGGGCCTTCCCGGAAGGGTTGTGCCAGGGCTCGGGGTTCCTCTCATCGTGGTGGGCCACAGGTGCTTGGTTCAGGTTCGGCATTGCCTTCAGTCCTGCCTTCGTCTGGTCGGCCCGTTGGTCACTCTGTGTGAGGTTCTGGGTCTCATAAGGGGCACTGGCCCTTTCGCGGTTCGCCCTATTAACGGAGAGATGGGGGGGAGGCTTGCACTGTTCGCTTACGCTTGGTCTCACGGTTTAGCGCTTGGATGGTGTCCCTGGACCTCTAGGACGCTTATTGGCATGTCCCATTTGGTTCCCTCCCAGGTTCGGACATGACTGGGTCTTGTGTGGGACTCTTGGACCTCTTCCTTGTCTTCCCCTCCGGAGTCTCTCCTGCGGTTGCGGTCATGCTTGCGCCTGTTTCTGGGGGGCTCCCGGGTTACCTGCTGGTTGCTCGAGGGTCTGTGCGGGAGCCTGAACTTCGCGATGATGGTCTTCCCGCCGGGTCGGGTTTGGCTTCGTCGGCTGTTATGGTTCCTTCGGGGACACCCCTTCCGCCTCTCTTGCAATCGCTGGGTTTGGACCCTGGGGGCCTTGCATCGGCTACTGCGTCGCCGGCTTCCTCTTCGGGTTTTTCGGGGTTCAGTGCCTTGGCGCCTACCCGAGCCCTCGCTCGATGTGTTCACGGACACGTCGTTTCTTGGCTGCGGTTTTGTGACCAGTGCTCACCAGGCCGGTCAGGGACGGTAGGGTCTGTCTTTCCGTTGAGTCCACAGCACGGTGCGGGAGTTTGCGGCGGCGTGGTTTGCTCTTCAGAGGGTTCGGGTCGCTAGCGGATTGACGATCCGGCTCGATTTGGACTGCTCCCTGGTGGTTCATTGTCAGAACCAGTGGGGGGGGGGGGAGGTTTTCGATGTAGTCCTTGGCTCTTTGGTGTTGGTCGCTTCGGGTGACTCATCTGCTGAGTTCTCGGGGTATGGCTCTCCTGGCAGTTCACGCGCGGGGCGTGTCCAACATCTAGGCCGACGGCCTGTCATGTTTCGTTCCCCTCTTCACGGAATGGACGGTCGACGCCTTCAGTTGGCTTTGCTGGACGTTCGGTCGTCCCAAGGTGGACCTCTTCACGTCGGCGTGGTCGCGGCACCTTCCCTGACTGCGAGGCCTTCGGGGTTGATGCCTTTTGCCAGGATTAGTCGAGGTGGGGGTTCCTGTACCTTTTCCCTGGTTCAGCTGTTGCTCCAGGTCCTGACTTGTTTGGAGACTTACCAGGGGAGAGTTGTCTTCTTGGCTCCTTCGTGGCCGGCCCAGCCTTGGTTTAGGCGCTGCTTGCTTGGTGTCCGAACCCAGAGGTTTTCCCCATGGCTCTGCCTTTTTCGACTGGAATGTCACGTGGCTGGTTCGACCTTCTCCTCGAGTCTTCGCGTATGGTATTTTTGATGCGAGTGTATCATCATCTCTATGGTGATCAGGTGACTTCATTGTTAGTGTCCAACCTGCGGGTTTCGTCTTGGAAGCAGTATGAAGTTTCCTGGCGGTACTTCCATTTCTTCCTGTGTCTTTGTCGTTGTTCATTGCTTTCTGTTAGGGTGGTGTTGTCCTTTCTCTCTTGGTTGTTCCAGGACCGTCACCTTATGCCTAACATGGTCGCCTCGTATCGTGCGGCGCTGGCGGAGCCGCTTCATCTTGCTTTCGGTATTGATGTTACTTCTGCACTGTTTCGCAAGCTAGGCAAGGTACAGTCCTTGCACCGCTACTGTTCCTTATTCTCATATCTGATATAGACAAAAATACACGCCACAGCTTCGTGTCGTCCTTTGCAGATGACACAAAAATCAGCATGAAAATTACCTCTGCTGAAGACATTGAAAAACTACAAGCAGATGTCAACAAAGTTTTTGATTGGGCAGCAGAAAATAACATGATGTTTAACAGTGATAAATTTCAGGTACTCAGGTACGGCAAAAATGAGGATCTGAAACATAATACAGGGTACAAAACAATCGAATCTTCCCATAGTAGAAAAACAGCATGTCAAGGATTTGGGAATAATGATGTCCGACGATCTAACGTTTAGGGAGCATAACCAAGCAAATATCGCGTCAGCCAGAAAAATGATCGGATAGATTACGAGAACTTTCGAATCCAGGGATCCCATCACAATGGTTGTACTCTTCAAGTCACTTGTGTTGTCCCGTCTCGAGTACTGCTCAGTACTCACTTCCCCCTTCAGAGCAGGAGAGATTGCTGAAATAGAGGGAATACAGAGAACATATACGGCACGCATAGACGCGATAAAACACCTAAATTATTGGGATCGTCTTAAAGCTCTCCAAATGTACTCTCTAGAAAGGAGACGAGAGAGATACCAAATAATATACACATGGAAAATACTGGAGGGTCAGGTCCCAAATCTACACAGTAAAATAACAACGTACTGGAGTGAACGGTATGGAAGAAAATGCAGGATTGAACCTGTGAAGAGCAGAGGTGCCATAGGCACAATCAGAGAGCACTGTATAAACATCAGGGGTCCGCGGTTGTTCAACGTCCTCCCAGCGAGCATAAGAAATATTGCCGGAACAACCGTGGACATCTTCAAGAGAAAACTGGACGATTTTCTAAGAGAAGTTCCGGATCAGCCGGGCTGTGGTGGGTACGTGGCCCTGCGGGCCGCTCCAAGCAACAGCCTGGTGGACCAAACTCTCACAAGTCGAGCCTGGCCTCGGGCCGGGCTTGGGGAGTAGAAGAACTCCCAGAACCCCATCAACCAGGTATCAACCAGGTATCAAGCTGTCTCGGGCGTTGTTTCACCTCCGGCCTGCTCATGCACCACCTGAGCCGTCCTGATCATTGGACAGAGTGCTCTCTTATCTTTCTTCTCCTCAGTTTGGTGTGGCCCCTTCGGTTCAGGATTGTTTCTCCATGACTTTTTTTTTTTCTGTTGGCATTGGCCTCTGGGGGTCGGGTTGGTGAGCTTCATGCTCTCCTCCGACGCAGGGGTTTCTGCTCTTTCAGTCTTCGTGATGGTTTTGTTCGTTTGCAGCCATCTCCTTCTTTTCTGGCGAAGAATGAGACTGCTGCTTTCCGGAGGGGTCCCTGGGTTGTGGATGCTTGGTTGGTTAGGCCGGGGGTGCATCATATTTTGTGTCCGGTTGCGGCCCTTCGCCGTTATTTGTGTGCCACGGCTTCTGTGTTCGGGGACGCGCTTTGGGTTGATCCGGTTTCCCTTCTTCCCTGTTTGCGGGGTGCAGGTCTCCCAGGTCGTATGCAGAGTTATTAACCCTTTAACTGCACTGCCTCCAAATATGACACCCCCCCAGTGCGCAGGAAATAAATTCTCTTGAAAAAATTCTTTTGTTTTTTTAAAGTGTCAAAAACCCTTCCCTCAGTATGGGTATGTCAAAAAATTTTTGAACTTGTACTTACTTTGGCTGCTATGAAGTCCGTAAGTTGGCGTGTGACGTCATCATTCCCCGTTCGCTCATGGCGTAAGTTCCCGGGGCCAGTAGGGCACCCAGGGCGGGGCGCGCGAGTTGCTGTGAATATATTTTTTGTTCATTTTTTGCGCACAGTTCCAAATACATTTTATTTGTTTTTACGTGCTAATCCTATGTATAGTGAACACGTACACTATATTATGGCAGTAAAACATCCGTACTGTCTGAGGATACTGTGTTACGTGCGTGACACTTGTGTACACACGTGTTGCACATATTTACCGTGTATCATGCCAATTTATGTATATATACAATCTATTTACAGACTATACACTGTCACACACTATATACATTCACCATCAACACATTCAGAACACTGTGAGTGTGAGCTGTCACACCCAGCCAGCCCTCCATCACTCCTCCAACAATTTATTCGCCAACATTGCTCCTCCCACCATACTATTAACTATTATTGTTTTTATTACACTATTTACACATGTTATACCTATCTACATGTTTTATTTACCAGAATTATGCAAGTAAGCCGGTATTGTGTCCAAATAGTACAGTGGCCACCATACACTGCATGAGAAATCACACAGCAGACGTCGCTTCGATTACGACGTCACCTCCCTCACTAAAATAGCTCCTCTCAACATACTCCTGATGCTATTATTACACTATTCACACACACACACACACACACACACACACACACACACACACACACACAGGATAGGTGTATGAGCTGGAGGAGGCAGGAGTCACACTGCAGCAAGCTCCTGGAAATATCGAATTACCTAAGTATTGGGCACAGGTTGAGGGCTACAGTGGTGTCCCAGGTTCATAAAGGTTCAGGGAAGAGTAAAAGCAAATAAAATACAATAAACAAGTAAAAGTGAGTGAAAATAGCCGAGTGGAAAAGTTTGTTTTGGTCTAGAACAAAATCAAAGATGGCCGCCGCCACCACCCCCACTGAGAATGTAGACGCACCAACAGCAGATGGTTTCAAAGGATTCTCACCACAAGATATAAGGAAAGGAGGTGTTCTTGGCAGGTTAGAGATAATTGAGGATATGCAAAAGAAGTATGAAGAAAAAGTGCTTAAATTGGAAGAGGACAATGGAGCTCTTTGGAGTGAGCTTTGCACTCTAAAAGGGAGTATGCTTCAACAAGGTAAGATTATTACTGCATTAACAGACAAGGTAACAAATCAGGAGGAGCAAATCAAGGAACTAGTGAAAGAAAATGAGGCATGGAAAGTGAAGTGTGGTGACTTTGAAGAAATAAACAAGAAAATAGACTCATATGGTGAACAACTCCAAGCAAGCCTAAGGGCTAACATAGAGTTAGGTAAGGATCTCCAACTGGAAACTTCACTGACAACTCACATAGAGGAGGTGAATAAAGAACTAGAAAAGTATAAAGAAGAAATAAAAGCGACATATGCTGAAGTTGTAAAAGAGAAAGAGACTATCAAAGAAGTGTGTTCGTAAGTCAAGACCAGAAATGACCAACAAGAAGCAGAAATTAGGCAAGCAATTAGAAAAGAACTGGTTACCAACAGTAAACTAGTACAAAACACTGTAGATAGAACTAAGTCCATAATTATTTTTGGATGTTTAGAGAAGGAAATTTCATCTAGGGTGGACCGAGCGGCAGAAGAGATGAAAATCATAGAGAAAATAGTAGGTTTAGGAGAAGGCTCAAAGGAAAATGTCAGTGATTTTAGAAGAATAGGAAAATATGAGAAAGAAAAGAACCGCCCCTTAAGGGTGACGTTTAATGGAGTGAAAAACATGATGGAAGTGCTAAGAAATGCCAGGAAACTGCAGAGTGATGAGGTTGGCAAATCTTGGTCAATAAGACAAGACCTCTCCAAGGAAGACAGAGAAAAGCTGAAAATGAACCTAATTGAGGCAAAACGTCTAAATGGGGATAGAAATGAAGAAGACAGAAATTCTTTTTTTTTACAAAGTGACAGGGACTGGAAAGCTTGTGAAATGGTACATAAAAACAAAGCAACAAGATCAGTAGTGGAAGGGGGAGTAAAGAGCAAAGGAAAAGGGAACATGTTCCTGAAAATTGTATATACCAACATAGATGGAGTGAGGTCAAAAACTTTGGAGTTGCAAGATATAATCCAGCTTAGGGTCCCAGATATTGTTGCATTATCAGAGACGAAACTTGAAGGAAATATAATAAATGAAGTCATATTCCCAAGAGGCTACTCAGTTTGGAGACGTGACAGGAAAACTAGGAAGGGAGGAGGAGTGGCTGTACTGGTGAAAAAACACCTGAAGGTAAAAGAGTTAATATTTGAAAACCCTCGAGATATTGACATAATGGCATTGCAGGTCTGGAATCAGGATGATAAGCTGATAAGTGTAAATACCTACAGCCCACCAGCAAGCAACACATGGACAAAGGAAGAACTGGATGACAAACGAGAGGGCCTCATAATGGTCATGAGAGATATTATTGTACAAGCAGATAAAGATAAATCACGACTGTTGATACTGGCGGACTTCAACTTTAGAGCAATAGACTGGGAGGCCTATGAAGCAAGAACGGAGGACTTTTGGACATGCAGATTTGTGAACCTCATTCTGGAGACATTCTTGTATCAACACATAAAGCAAGCCACAAGAATGAGGGAAGGAGATATACCGTCAGTACTGGATCTAGTATTCACCAGGAAAGAAGAAGAGATTTTTGACATCCAGTACCTTCCTCCCTTGGGAAAGAGTGA
>NC_091229.1:14723689-14736189 GCF_040958095.1 Procambarus clarkii
CTCATTTCGTTTAGAGGAGTTCTATCCACTTGTTCGGCTTTTGGTAGCAATATTTTCACCAGAATACGGGTTTTTGGACTCTTAGCTTTCTGGGTGCCTGACCCGGTCGATGGCAGACATAGAATGCTTCCAACCACACGGGGGTTTCTATAGGCCATTGCTCCCCTTGCCTCTCTGAGGGGGCCAGGTTCTGGCTCGTGATCCCTGGTAGGCCCATAGAACTCCATACACATGACTGATGCCAAAGTCTGACATTAGCATATCAACCTAGTAAACTCCAGGGAGCCTCCGGGTCTCACCCAGAAAATAGAGTTTCATTATATTCAACGCCGGTTTTTTATCCTCTTCCATGATGACTACTATGTCATCCAGTGATTCTTCTGGCCTTCCAGCACTCGGCTCTGGTCCCCCACATTGGTTCCATATTAAAGACCTTCTGGAATCTTTTATTTATTTCCTCACATACCTCCTCCTTGTTTTCCGTAAGACTTTCCCCCCTTGCCTCTTTAACCTTATCATGTGGTCTCTGACTGTTGGTTTTTTCCTTATATGGCTATAAGAGAGCTTTGTTAGTCCTTAGCTTTTGCTAGTATGTCCTTTTCAAATTGCCTCTAAGCTTCCCTCCTGACTCTGGTGTAATTATTTCTGGTTCTCTTTAGTGCATCTCTCTTTTCCTCTGATGCTAACTCTCTCTACTTTTTCCCTGTATTTTTCTTCCTCTCTGGTGCTTCTTGTGCACAAAACAAGCATCTGCTTTAAAATAAGTTGGTGCCCAGGGGTAAAGAAGCAAAGCATCATTGACGCGAGTTAACTCTTGTACTGTGCAAGCATTTCAGAAGGATTTTTTCTACCTCTTTGTGAGATAGAAAAAAAAATGATTTTGCTTTATAGTGTTAAGTGCTCTCTGATTGTAGGAAAATTAAAATTAAAGGGTTAAAATGTAAGGAAAAACAAGTGTCTTTAGACAGATTCTTAGTAAGACTAGCAAGCAGTGAGCCACAAGCAGGTCCTAGTGGTATGCAGGCAAAACGGGCCAGAGAGTGCAAACCAGAGAAGTCCTCACTGCCTGATGTTATAATGGATGGGGACTCCCCTTCCAAACAGTAACATCTCTTCTCCTCCCCCCTCCACACCATCTTCCATACACCAAAAGCAGTCATTAGCAATGGTAAGTAACAACTTGAACATAGTTTTGTAGTGTAGATTTAGATGAATTAGGTATAAAATTTAGTTTGAAGTGAGGTTTTTGTTTAGTCAGGAACGGATTAATTCATTTCCCATTATTTCTTATGGGGAAATTAGCTTCTGGTTACGAGTTTTCGGGTTACGAGCCGTCTCCAGGAACGGATTACTCTTAAACCGAGGTACTCCTGCATTTCATTCTTGAGTGACAATAAGAAACTATCTTTGACACTTGCAGCACAATAATGTATGAGAGTTAAGGTAGGTGAATGGGCAACAGGCTGTACTGGTGACGATTCCACTGACATTTGACAATTTAAGCAGTCTGTGGCTTCTTCAACACTTTGATCCCGTAGAATCTGTAGGCTATGTTCACTTTTGATGTCAACAAAATTCCTCTGTACAGCCTCTATAACGAACGTACTGGCTTGGGTTTATTCTAAGAGTCATAGACAAGTCATAGACACTCGATAAGTGATTTGTAGAACTTTCATGGATGTCGAATGAGAAGTTACGCTATTCCATTCTTGGCTGAGTCGGGAAACAGCTCTCCAGACCTCTCCACATAATGACTTGACAGAGATGTCAAGCCCAATCAGGCAACAGTTAACATAACTGGCCAATCGCAGAGCAGCTGTAGTAACATCTAGTGTCGGAAAATCCGACACCATTTAATAATATCATACAGGCAGATAATATTGCTGTGTTGTATAAACAAGTTAACCCATAGAAAATGTAACTTGTAGTGGAATTTCCGTCTATAGAAAACGGGATATCATTACCACATACTATTATAAATTCACCACCTATTATGGTGGGAATTATTCTTAAATACATTAGTCTTTGGACTTTACCATCATAAAAACATCTCATATAAATTAACTTAATTATCAGAATTAAAATAGAGTAAATGTGACCCTTCTATCACTTGCTGTCATCTGGACAATGTAGGCCAGTAGGGTCAGTTGTGAGGGAGTGGTCAGCCATTGTTATTGTTAGACCACAGAGTCGTGGAGCAAATTCGGCTCCTATAAATTCTCTTGGAGAAAGTGTTATGGAAGATCAGAGTAGTGATCTGCCGTCATCAACACGCTGTCATCAATCTCAAGGGAAGTGTCTTTCCGAAACCCGTTTATCTAATCATTTTTGGCCATTAATGTCAGTAGATAGGGCGTACCGGTTAGAACACGAATGATCGACTCAAACAAGGTAATTAAGCCTAGGTCTTTATGGTTCCTTGTACAGTGTTTTCTCTGATATAGCTGTCATATATTAGGATTCTGGCTTTACAGCTAGTGCCCTTTTGACAGGTCAAGACGAGGAAGCATGCTTTGTGCATCAGTTAACAGGGTGATGGAAGCCACCTCACATGAGGAAAATTTGGTGTCTACACCCTAGTTATACCTGGTGGACTAAGGCCTGCTGTACAAATAAGATAAGGAACCTCTTCAATGTACACTAATGTGTAGTTAATACTGTAGTTTGATTGGCTGCATATATATAAATTCAATATAAACCCCCCTAATGTGTAGAGGATCGATTTGTGAGATTATTGCAGAAATACAGTCCACTTAACATCATACAAATTGCTATCGAAGTATATAAATTAACGTAAATATAAATTCATATAAATTAAATAAATATAAATCTCACAGGTTGGTTCCCACATCTAGGGAGGGTGCAAACTTCCCAAAATGGGTAGGAGTGTGTATGAGACATCACACCTAGGGGATCTGATCTGATCATCTTGCTTCAGGCAGTCCCTAGAGGAATAAATGACCTCACAGTAACATCAACACTTTCCAACTACCACTTGACTCCTTTTTGCTATACATCCATGCTGAATAATACATACTGGTTCTCAGATGGTTGTAATTCTGCTCCTCATAGTATTCTTCATAATCCATGTCATCGTAACACCAATCGAATGCTCATGTCATTGGCTTTCCAATGTTAGTAAACACAACTGTCCTAACTGCATAACAAAGCAGTTAAGGATTGTGCACATAAAGTGCAGTGTGACAAAATGCACTCACTTGCTCTAGACGTGCTCAACTCTTGCACTCAAGGCAATGTGAATTTTTGTCCTCTCAAATAGTGGTAAAAACTAATCATTTGATTATAAATGATAAAATATCTGAAATGCCTGCACGGGGCGCCTGACAACTGGGTGGACAGCGCTTCGGATTCGTAGTCCTGAGGTTCCGGGTTCGATCACCGGTGGAGGCGGAGACAAATGGGCAAAATGTTTCACCCTGATGCTTCTGTTACCTAGCAGCAAATAGGTACCTGGGAGTTAGACAGCTGCTACGGGCTGCTTCCTGGGGAATGTGTAACAAAGAGGAGGCCTGGTCGAGGACCAGGCCGCGCGGACGCTAAGCTCCAAAATCATCTCAAGATAACCTCAAGATAACCGTGAGGAACAAATCATAAAAGGCTATGAATAGAGATAGAAGTTAATATAATTGCAATATTTATGTTTCAGATTGATGATGATCTCACAGCTCGTATCAGCATGGCAGATGCAAAGTTTTCATTCCAGGAACGAGGCAAGCTCTATTCTCCACAGTGGTTCTCCCCAGAAGGTAAGTACATGAGCTGCAAGGTTACAGTACATTAATGCAGTATTCTTATAGATCCAAAGTGCGTAACAAATAATATCATATATGTATAATTATCATCATGGCTTGTCTTGCGCTACTTCCAGGTACAGTTTATCTGTACACCAATCTTCAGATTAGTATTGTGTGGATATGTACAAATACCCAATACTGTAGTATATATATATATTTTTCATTCTCAGCCCTTCAGAAGAAACCTAAAGAGCTCAATGTAAAGGCAGCAGACATGTGGAGCTTTGCTGTCACGTTATGGGAGATGGCCACACGTGAAGTACCCTTTGCTGATCTCACTCCAATGGAGGCTGGCATGAAGGTATCTTTGCTCTTTTTAGAATTGATGCATTGGATTTTTACTTTTTTTGACAAATGAAGAATGAAAGAAGCAGAAAGTTAAATTTTGGGTAGAGTACGAGGGAGGATAGTAAGGTATACAGGTAGTGTCATGTTTGTTATGAAAATGTACTGTCTAAGCTCACTTATCTGGACTGTATGGGAAGAACCCCTCGCTGGATAAGCCACGCATCTGGATAACCAGAATTCTTACCAGGGAAAGTTAAAAAATTACCACATTCACAAGTTTTTGTACCACTTCCAACATAATTTTAATTTCCATGCACACTATAAATCAAAAATATATTTTAAATCAGAGATTTCAACTTACCTTGTTGTTGTTTGTTGTCTTGTTTGATACTGTAGATCTTAAAATGAGTAATTCTTGAAAATTTTGGTAACTTAATCTCCAGTTATCAGGATTTCTGTCCGTATATGGAGACATTTCTGGGGGGAGCCCCGTCGGCTCCCCGGAGCTTTACCGGCTGATATGCTAATGTCAGACTTTGGCATCAGTCATGTGTATGGAGTTCTAGGGCTAGGGCCTACCGGGGACCACGGCCAGAACCTGGCCCCCTCAGAGAGGCAAGGGGAGCAATGGCCTATAGAAACCCCCGTACTCACCTAGTTGTACTCACCTAGTTGTGTTTGCGGGGGTTGAGCTCTGGCTCTTTGGTCCCGCCTCTCAACCATCAATCAACAGGTGTACAGATTCCTGAGCCTATCGGGCTCTATCATATCTAAACTTTAAACTGTGTATGGAGTCAGCTTCCACCACATCACTGCCTAATGCATTCCATTTGTCAACCACTCTGACACTAAAAAAGTTCTTTCTAATATCTCTGTGGCTCATTTGGGCGCTCAGTTTCCACCTGTGTCCCCTAGAGCATGTACCCCTTGTGTTAAATAGCCTGTCTTTATCTACCCTATCAATTCCCTTCAGAATCTTGAATGTGGTGATCATGTCCCCCCTAACTCTTCTGTCTTCCAGCGAAGTGAGGTTTAATTCCCGTAGTCTCTCCTCGTAGCTCATACCTCTCAGCTCGGGTACTAGTCTGGTGGCAAACCTTTGAACCTTTTCCAGTTTAGTCTTATCCTTGACTAGATATGGACTCCATGCTGGGGCTGCATATTCCAGGATTGGCCTGACATATGTGGTATACAAAGTTCTGAATGATTCTTTACACAAGTTTCTGAATGCCGTTCGTATGTTGGCCAGCCTGGCATATGCCGCTGATGTTATCCGCTTGATATGTGCTGCAGGAGACAGGTCTGGCGTGATATCAACCCCCAAGTCTTTTTCCTTCTCTGACTCCTGAAGAATTTCCTCTCCCAGATGATACCTTGTATCTGGCCTCCTGCTCCCTACACCTATCTTCATTACATTATATTTGGTTGGGTTAAACTCTAACAACCATTTGTTCGACCATTCCTTCAGCTTGTCTAGGTCTTCTTGAAGCCTCAAACAGTCCTTTTCTGTTTTAATCCTTCTCATAATTTTAGCATCGTCCGCAAACATTGAGAGAAATGAATCGATACCCTCTGGGAGATCATTTACATATATCAGAAACAAGATAGGACCGAGTACAGAGCCCTGTGGGACTCCACTGGTGACTTCACGCCAATCGGAGGTCTCACCCCTCACCGTAACTCTCTGCTTCCTATTGCTTAGATACTCCCTTATCCACTGGAGCACCTTACCAGCTACACCTGCCTGTCTCTCCAGCTTATGTACCAGCCTCTTATGCGGTACTGTGTCAAAGGCTTTCCGACAATCCAAGAAAATGCAGTCCGCCCAGCCCTCTCTTTCTTGCTTAATCTTTGTCACCTGATCGTAGAATTCTATCAAGCCTGTAAGACAAGATTTACCCTCCCTGAACCCATGTTGGCGATTTGTCACGAAGTCCCTTCTCTCCAGATGTGTTACCAGGTTTTTTCTCACGATCTTCTCCATCACCTTGCATGGTATACAAGTCAAGGACACTGGCCTGTAGTTCAGTGCCTCTTGCCTGTCGCCCTTTTTGTATATTGGGACCCGTGTGGTTGGAAGCATTCTATGTCTGCCATCGACCGGGTCAAGCATCCAGAAAGGTAAGCATTTCAAAACAAACCCCGTATTCTGGTTAAAATTGCTACCAAAAGCCGAACTAGTGGATAGAACTCCCCAACAGAAAACAAGCAAACTAGTATGACATCACACGTCACCGCGCCGCTGTCTGCGCAGCTGCCCCCCCTCCCCGGGAGGGGGAGCCCCTGACCTCTCACGCCGGCTATCCACCCATCAGTTCTTTGGCTGATGCTATGGGCACCGGTTGTGTGCTCCGGCTCCAGTAGTTGTTTCAGCACTGTACTTAGAGTGTGGTGTCTGTCTTCTAGGTGGTGCGTGAGCCGGGAGTGAGTCTCCAGTACTCGGTCTGCATGCGCCTAGGGTTCCCTACCCTAGGTGCCCTGTAAGTACTGCCCTTGGGGCTTGGGGCCACCTTCCACAAGTTCCTTGGGTTCTGCCCCTGCCAGGCCGTTTACTGCTTCGTTTTCGGCCACTCTTTGTGTGCTCGGGTGTTCTGTCTCCCTTGTTCGCCTTAGGGTAAGGGGCAAATTTGCATTGATGGGGCACAGGGTGCTGCGCAGTCTGTTTTCACCTATATGGCGGCCGGCTCTTGTTCCGCTTGGGTACGCTGTCGTCTTGTGGGGTTTTCTTTTTATTTTTGTTTATCTACCTGGTGGGGCTCTGCCTTTGTTCTTGCCCCCTGTGTCCCTTGTGTTCTGAGTATTATTCTAGTGGTTCACCCCTGCTAGGTCCCCGTGAGTGTACATGTCCCAGGGGTTCAGCTCTTAGAAAGTTGTTTGGTAGATTTGGGCGCCGGTTAGCAGTACCCTGTCTGGGATTACCTGAGCGCGAGTCCTATTATAGTAAACGCTCGGGACCCTGGGAAACCCCTGGGGGCGTGCTGGTCCGATGGATGTGACCCCGGAGTACCCCCTCGCTTCCAGCAAGTTTGAGGGTTGCTCTCACCCCTTGTCTCTGGGTGACACTCTGTTTTGCCTCCGTCTGCTGCCTGTGGGGTCGATGACACCTTTGACCCGGAGTCCTGCGAGTTTTGTTGCTCGTTGTGGCTCGATTACCCAGTTGTGTGCTGTCTAAACAGGTGCAGGCAGCAGGGGTGTTGCATGTTGAGCCTTGGTGGTGGCAACGCTCTTGTTTGTTTGCTCCCCGGGAGCTCCGGGGCTGCCCCGTTTTGGTTCGTGTTGGGACTTGGGGGGGGGGGGGTTGCTTCGGTTCCTTCCACGCCCCCTTGTCTTTTCCCTGGATCCCCCCTTCCTGCCTCCATCCAGTTCCTTACTGTCTGTAGGTTCGGGGCGGGGTTCGATGATTTTGAGACTCGGGCGGTCTCAGGGAATTCCCCTTCCGGGGTAGTGACGAGGGCATTCGAGCCTGTTCCTCCAGCCATGTTGTAAGTCTGCCAGTGGGCTCCCTTCCTTCGTATTTTTGCGGCTGCCCCGGTTTTCTGATACGGCCAGGGCTTTGGGGGGACGGCTAGGCCACGGGGTCTGTCGTGTGGGTTCCCGGGGCAGGGGAGGGGCTGACTTTGGGGGCCTAGGCCCCGTAGGACCCTGCGTTTTTTTTTTCTCCCTTCTAGGCGGGGCTTGCGGTTGCGAGGAGTGGGGACTTTCCTCCCCCCTCGCCGTATGAGTTGTTGGGCGTCAGCCCCTCCCCGAGCTCGGTTCCTTGTCCTTTGAGTCAGTTGGTTCCTTCCTGTAGGTGGGTGCTCTTCTCCGTTGCTCCCCCCTTTTTTGGGATGGGGTATATTCGTCATGTTTCCCTGTTCTTGGGGTTCTACGTGACTTTTGGTCTCGGGTGCGACTATGCCTTTGTGTGCCTTCGGGACTGGTGTTTGCTTCTGTGTTCTCGAGGGTTCGGGAAGGTTTTCGCTACTTCCCGTATTATTAGAACGTCTGTCGGCTCCTAGTCCGGGTCGCCGTATTGGGCTACTCGTGGCAAAGTTGGGTTCCCATTGGGCTCCTTGTCTTCGCTTCGTTGGCCGATTATGTTGTCCTGCTTCCTCTTTTGGCTCCTGTCCCGTGTGATGGGTTGTTTTTTCTAATTAGCGGTTCCCTAGGGTTGCATTCTGTTTGGCTACTTTTCCTGTGCAGTAGTCCTGGTTGGCGCCTTCCTGCAGAGCGGGTTGTGCGGTTCGGCCAGCGTGTCCTGCGCATGCACCGTGGGGGTTTGTTTTGGTCTGGGCAGTGTAATTACCTAAGTGTAGTTACAGGATGAGAGCTATGCTCGTGGTGTCCCGTCTTCCCAGCACTCTTTGTCATATAACGCTTTGAAACTACTGACGGTCTTGGCCTCCACCACCTTCTCACCTAACTTGTTCCAACCGTCTACCACTCTGTTTGTGAAAGTGAATTTTCTTATATTTCTTCGGCATCTGTGTTTAACTAGTTTAAATCTATGACCTCTTGTTCTTAAAGTTCCAGGTCTCAGGAAATCCTCCCTATTGATTTTATTAATTCCTGTTACTATTTTGTATGTAGTGATCATATCACCTCTTTTTCTTCTGTTTTCTAGTTTTGGCATATTTAATGCCTCTAACCTCTCCTCATAGCTCTTGCCCTTCAGTTCTGGGAGCCACTTAGTAGCGTGTCTATGCAACTTTTCCAGTTTGTTGATGTGCTTCTTAAGATATGGGCACCACACAACCTCTGCATATTCTAGCTTTGGCCTAACAAAAGTCGTGAACAATTTCTTTAGTATATCGCCATCCATGTATTTAAAAGCAATTCTGAAGTTAAAAAGCGTGGCATAGGCTCCTCGCACAATGTTCTTTATGTGGTCCTCAGGTGATAGTTTTCTATCTAGAACCACCCCTAGATCTCTTTCTTTACCAGAATTCTTTAAAGATTTCTCACATAATATATAGGTTGTGTGGGGTCTATGTTCTCCTATTCCACATTCCATAACATGGCATTTATTAACATTAAATTCCATTTGCCAAGTGGTGCTCCATATACTTATTTTGTCCAGGTCATCTTAAAGGGCATGACAATCATTTAAGTATCTTATCCTTCCTATTATCTTAGCATCATCAGCAAACATGTTCATATAATTCTGTATACCAACTGGTAGGTCATTTATGTAGACAATAAACATCACTGGTGCAAGAACTGAACCCTGTGGTACTCCACTTGTGACATTTCTCCAGTCCGATACATTGCCTCTGATCACTGCCCTCATTTTTCTATCAGTCAGAAAATTTTTCATCCATGTTAGAAGCTTACCTGTCACCCCTCCAATATTTTCCAGTTTCCAGAACAACCTCTTATGTGGAACTCTGTCGAAAGCCTTTTTTAGGTCCAGATAGATGCAGTCAACCCAATCATCTCTTTCCTGTAATATCTCTGTTGCTTGATCATAGAAACTGAGTACATTTGATACACAGGATCTTCCAGATCGAAAACCATACTATCTGTCTGATTTTATATCATTTCTCTCCAGGTGTTCTACCCATTTAGTTTTAATTATTTTTTCCAATATTTTGACTATTACACTTGTCAATGATACAGGTCTATAATTAAGGGGTCTTCCCTGCTTCCACTTTTGTAGATTGGAACTATGTTAGCCTTTTACCACACTTCAGCTACAACTCCTGTAAACAGGGATGCCTGAAAAATCAGGCATTTGTTTGTGTTTCATGTGTTGTGTTGTGTTTGTGTTTCAGTGTTGGTGTTTTGCACCCTTTTTTCTCGGGTGCTTCGCCTCTCGCACTGGCTGGCTGCCTGGCAGGCTGGCAGGCTGGCAGGCTGGCAGGCTGGCTGGCTGGCTGGCTGGCTGGCTGGCTGGCTGGCTGGCTGGCTGGCTGGCTGGCTGGCAGGGAGGCTGGCTGGCAGGGAGGCTGGCTGGCAGGGAGGCTGGCTGGCAGGGAGGCTGGCTGGCAGGGAGGCTGGCTGGCAGGGAGGGAGGGAGGAAGGGAGGGAGGGTGGGTGGGTGGGTGGGAGGGAGGGTGGGTGGGAGGGTGGGTGGGTGGGTGGGTGGGGTGTTGAGGTCACCTGAGCCACGTGATGAGAGTGTGTATGGGGGGGGGATAGAGGGGAGGAGTGGTGTGTCAGTGGTGGGAGAGGGACTGGCTGACTCGGGTAAGCCTAACCACCCTCAACCCATTAGCCACATTTGTTTCGTAAATGTACTTCATATATATGTTTGGTTACAGGTTTTGTTTAGTAATATTATTAGGATAATAAAAAGTTATAAAAATACGTATTTCATGAATGCTTTATTGTATTAGATGGAAATTCTCTGGCAATCTACTAAGCTAGCCACTTCGGGGGGAGGGAGGGCAGTAGCAATGAGGGTGTTCTAGTTGTCCTCGCAGGGTTGAGCTCTGGCTCTTTGGTCTTGCAACTCCCGAGGGAGAAGTGGACCAGGACTTCTCTAATTGGTGAGTGCAAACAAAATACTGTCGCATTCATGCTATGAACCTGTCGATTTTTTCCCTTAGATTTTTTAATTGTGTCTTCATTTTCCTCAATTTCTCGTTTACGAACTTACATGATAACCAACAGGTCTTATCCCCAAGGGGTTCGGAAACCAAGTGGTGCTCTGTATTTGAAATGGCACAGACTTTATGCAGCTTGACAGCCTGTCTAGCCTGTTAGCATCCTGTATAAGCATCCTGTTAGCACACTGTATAAACATCAGAGGTCCACGGTTGTTCAACATCCTCCCAGCGAGTGTAAGAAATATTGCTGGAACAACCCTGGACATCTCCAAGAGAAAACTAGATAATTTTCTTCAAGAAGTGCTGGACCAACCGGGCTTTGGTGGATATGTGGGCCTGCGGGCCACTCAAAGCAACAGCCTGGTGGACCAAACTCTCACAAGTCAAGCCTGGCCTCGGGCCGGGCTTGGGGAGTAAAAGAACTCCCAGAACCCCATCAACCAGGTATATGTGGGCCTGCGGGCCGCTCCAAGCAACAGCCTGGTGGACCAAACTCTCACAAGTCAAGCCTGGCCTCGGGCCGGGCTTGGGGAGTAAAAGAACTCCAAGAACCCCATCAAGCAGCTATCAAGCAGGTATCCTGTTAGCATCCTAACAACCTGTCTTCCTGAAAGAGCTGGGAGGTGGAGAATGGGAGCATGGCATGGGTAGGGAGAGTGTCACCCGCCCTCCTGCCTGTGTGGCCACAGACTGCCTGCCTGCCTGCCCACTGAAACCTGCCTGCCCACCCACTGTGAAACCTTCCTTCCCACCCACTGTGAAACCTGCCTGCCCACCCAATGAAACCTGCCTGCCCACCCACTGAAACCTGCCTGCCCACCCACTGAAACCTGCCTGCCCACCCACTGAAACCTGCCTGCCCACCCACTGAAACCTGCCTGCCCACCCACTGAAACCTGCCTGCCCACCCACTGAAACCTGCCTGCCCACCCACTGAAACCTGCCTTCCTGCCCATCCACCTGTTCACCCAGCTGCCTGCCTGTCCGCCCACTCACCTGCCATCCACCAAGCCCATCTGCCTGCCATCCACCCATCCAGCCTGCCCACTCACCCACTTGCCCTGCCCACCCACTTACCCTGCCCACCTACTTGCCCTGCCCACCTACTTGCCCTGCCCACCTACCAGCCAGGCAGCTAACCACCCACCCAGCCCACACACACTAATTCAAATTATGTTGGTTGTGGTACAATAATGTTTGAATATGTTCACTTTTGGACTTTCCCGGTAAAACGTCCGTGAATCCGGGTGACCGGCCTATTCAGATGGAGGTCCTTCCCATGTGGTCCGGATTAGCAAGCTTCATCACTATGTGTCGTCTTTTGAGAAGGCTTATGGAGGTTGAGGAGGAAGGTTCAGAGTGGGTATTGTCAACTGTGGGAAGGAGATTGTGGATGATATTGCCTAGTTGTTTAAGGTAATTTTAGTCGATTTCAGTTATAATTACAAGAAATTTAGCTTCAGTGATCTTCCATATTCTTTCCTACGAGTGTATCACTAGCCAAACTGTACATCCTTGTTAAACTGATGGGTGATGTATTGTATATATGTTAGATACACTGTACTGAAATGTTTGTTACAACTCGCAGTAAAACAGTGGTGCTCATCTTGAATAAGAATGCAGTTGTTGGTGTGTAGATATTGATGATGAATTAATGTCTAAAGAGATAGGTTAATGAATACATGAGGAAGTTGCATAGACAATTGGTACTTGAAACATGAAACTTGCATGTTTGTACATAGGTGAATTTGAATTTTGTTATAAAACTGTGTGTGTTTTTCTCTTTACAAACCTGTTGTTTGATACAGCCCTTTTTAAGATGTATTATATTCCCAGATCGCATTGGAGGGTCTTCGCGTAAGTGTTC